>NC_066519.1:24101376-24181376 GCF_024679095.1 Eriocheir sinensis
AATCTCCTTTTTTTCCTCTATTTTCTCTTTCCCTTCCCGTCAACACTCACTTTCTCCTCTTCACTGCCTCTCGTCACCTCCTTTTTTTCCTCTATTTTCTCTTTCCCTTCCCGTCAACACTCTTTCTCCTCTTCACTGCCTCTCCAAATCTCCTTTTTTTCCCCTATTTTCTCTTTCCCTTCCCGTCAACACTCCCTTTCTCCTCTTCACTGCCTCTCCAAATCTCCTTTTTTTTCCTATATTTTCTCTTTCCCTCCCCGTCAACACTCCCTTTCTCCTTCTCTTCATTGCCTCTTCTCTCCCTTTCTACTTTCTTTTCTTCCGTATTCTTCTCTTTACCGCCTCTCCTCCCTCTCTCCTCACCTACTTTCTTTTCTTATATTTTCTTCCCCTCTTCATTGCCTCTCCTCACCTTCTCTTCACCTATACTTTCTCTTCTTACACTTTCTTCACTTCTTCACTACCCTCTTCTTCTTCTTCTCTTCTGTTATCTTTTCTTACACATTCTTCTCTTCACCTCTTCTCCTCACCCTCTCTTCACCTACTTTCTTCTCCTCACCTAAGCCTCCCTTCGTCCCCCCTTCCTCTCCCATCCTCCTTCCTCCTCCCTCCCCCTTCCTCCTCTCTCTCTCTCACCTGCGCATCTGTCCTGACCATCTTTATGAGTCTATTTGAACGCTTTGGGAGAGTCGCAGGTGCACACACACACACACACACACACACACACACACAAACAAACACACACACACACACACACACACACACACACACACACACACACACACACACACACACACACACACACACACACACACACACACACACACACACACACACACACACACACACACACACACACACACACATACATACACACACACACACACACACACACACACACAGCTTTCCATACCTTATTAAACATACAGATTTTTCATTTAGCCTACCCCGGTAACGTGCGTGTTTTTTTTTTTTTTTTGTGTGTGTGTACGTGCGTGTGTGTGTGTGTGTGTGTATCTTGTGTTTTCATTAGTAAATCATTAAGCACATATTGTTTTGTCATATTTTTTTTTCATCCTAACTTCGTCATCTTTTTTCTCTTCTTTCTCTTCTTTTTCTGTTACTTCGTTTTCTCTCCTCTTCCATAATTTAATTTCGGCAGCTCATTAAATGTAACTTCTCACGTGTAACGCAATATTCTTTCTGCCCGAGGAGAATATTGTATTTTTTTGCTTTGAAGAAACTAAATAAGACTTTTTTGTTAAAGTTTGCCGGAACTTTTGAAAATGCTTTGGTCTCGCTTTGTAATTTTCCTCTCGTATGTCTGTCTGTCTTTGTCTCTGTTTGTATATCTGTATGTTTGTCTCTGTCTGTCTTTGTATCTCTTTGTTTGTCCATCTTTGTGTCTGTGTCCGTCTGTCTGTCTGTCTGTCTGTCTATCTCTATTTATCTGTCTGTCTGTCTGTCTATCTGTCTGTCTGTCTGTCTGTCTGGTTATCTGTGTGTTTGTTTGCCTGCCTGTTTGGATGTCTGAATGTCTATTTGTGTATATGTCTTTTGTCCGTCTGTCTGTCTGTCTGTCTTTGTCTGTATCTGTTTATTTGTTTATTTTTGTCTGTCATTTCTGTCATTCTGTATCATTTTGTTTCATGAAATATTTTTTATACACACACACACACACACACACACACACACACACACACACACACACACACACACACACACATACACACACATACACACATACATATATCAGTTAGTTTATCTCTTTGTGTTTGTCTGTCATATTTTAGTTTCGTTCTCTATTCCTTTGTTTCATTTTTGCTTGTTTATTTTTTTGTTTTTCTCTCTTTTTCATTCAATCTTTCTTTCTCTCTCTCCATCGCTCTCTCTCTCTCTCTCTCTTATCCTAGGTTTTCATTTTATTTTATATCGTTTGCACACTAATCGCTTCCTAATGACTGAACTGAAACGTTGCTTAAAGAAATATTAATCCCCTTATGAATATGCAGCACGCTACCAACTTAGAGAGAGAGAGAGAGAGAGAGAGAGAGAGAGAGAGAGAGAGTATAATGTTGTGGAGTGTGATGGGTTAATAATGTTAGGGAAAACTAATTTCTAGACAATTATGGAAGGGTTTATGAATAATTGGGTAAGAAAGTTTTGAGACATGGAACTGCATCACTTTAACGGAACACAAAATCACCCATTCCGTTCTCCCTTGCCCATTTCATTTCCTGAGTGTACCCTTTTACCTTTGCTTCCACATTTATCACTTTTCTTTATTATATTTCTTTATTTTTTAATTATTTTTCTAGTATTTTTTTCTGATAAAGTTCTTCCGTGAATTCTAAATTGATCCCTACATCTTTCTTTATTTTCATCCTTTGCCTCTACCTTCATTTTGCACTAACTTCTACTTTTATTTTACCTTTTTTTTATTTACCCTTAGTTCCCCCTCTAGTTCATTACTCTACTGATTCTTCATTGATCGTCAGCGCCTATCTTTATTTATTCTCAACTTGCACACCTAGTCTACCTTATTCTTTACCTTTACTTTCCCTTTTAGTTCATTATTCTTCTGAGTCTTCATTGACCGTCATTGCTTACCTGCATTTTATCATCATCTCCTACCTCTCATTAACATTCCATGGTGTACCTTCCGACCTTTACCTTGTTTTCCCCTGATTACCTTTATTTTTTCCTTATTCTGTACTTTAATTTCATCCCCAGCTTGTACCTTTATTTTCCCTTTTTATGACCTTTACTTCAGCTCATTATTTTTCTCATTCTTCTTTGATCCTCAGCGTGTACCTTCCCACTTTCACTCTTCCTTCCGTGATTTCCTTTATTTTATCCCTACCTGTACCGTCATTTCATCCCCATCCTGTACTTTTTTTATTCCCTAACCTGTATGTACATTTATGTCATCATTCTCTCCTACCTCTCATTGACCCCCATCGCTTACCTTTCCTCCTTTACCTTCCCTTCAACTCATCACCTTTATTTTATCCCCTTCCTGCACCTTCATTTCATCCCCAGCCTGTACCTTTTTTTTTTTATCCTCGGTCTGTACCTTCATATTATCATCCCCTCATACCTCATTGATCCCCATCGTGTACCTTCCCACCTTTACCTTCCCCTCCACTGATTGCCTTTCCTGTCACGTCCCTTCGAGAATGTCCTTTGATCCTCTGCGTCACGTCGGTGCAGTGTCCTCGTCCATCAGGGCCGCGGCACCCACAGGACTCGTACGTAAGAAACCCTCCTCGGAAGACTAAGATAAGACGCCTTGAAGTAGAGCCCCTAAAGGTGACGGTTGCGTGTGGGTCTCGAGTAATGGGTGATAAGTAATGCAGTAAGTAATCGTGTTTTTTGGTAAGGGGGATGAAGCACCGTCGTTCGTCTTTTGATAATAACCGTTACTTGTTGGTCCATCTTCTGTGATTTTTTTGTTCCCGTGTTTTTACTTTCTACTGAGGAGCGGAAAGTGGAGGTCGTGATGGGTGTAAGGTTTTTGTATTGAGGCGAAAAAAACATCGTCATTCCTTTTTTGTTATTAACCATTGCTTGTTAGTCCACCTTCACTGATTTTTTTACCTGTATTTTTATTTTTTACCATTTACTGAGGAGCGGAAAGTGGAGGTCGTGATGGGTGTCAGGAGGTTTTTGTATCGAGGAGAAAAAAAAACCCATCGTCATTCCTCTTTTGATATTAACCGTTGCTTGTTAGTCCACCTTCACTGATTTTTTTTACCTGTATTTATATTTTTTACCTTTTATTGTACCTGTGTTTTTACCTCTTACTGAGGAGCGGAAAGTGGAGGTCGATATGTGTGTAAGGAGGTTTTTGTATTGAGGCGAAAAAAAAAAAAACATCATACCTCCTCTGATATTAACCATTGCTTGTTAGTCCACCTGCACAGATTTTTTTTACATGTTTTTTTTTTATTTCTTTATCTTTTATGGAGGAGCCGAAAGTGCATGCCGTGATGGTTGAATGAAGACTGATCTGCCTTTATTCCCTTTTTTATCAATGACGTAACCATTTTTGTGTACCTCTCTGGATGCTTTCAATTATTTTTCAACTGGGCTCAATCATCTTTTACGAAGGCTGGACGTAGAGGTCGTGATGACTGTAGTGAGACTGACCTGCATTTATTTCCCTCTTGATCAGCGACCTTACCATTTTCTTTTACCCGTTCGGATGCCTTCAATTATTTTTCAGCTGGGCTATTATTATGTTGTACGAAGGAGCGAAACAGAGAAAATTATAGAGTACTGAAAAGAGGGGAGAACGGAGTCGTGGGGGTCGAAAAAGTAGCTGGAAAAGTGAAGTGAGGAGAGTCATGGAGGTCGAAAGGGTAGGGGAGAGTGAAGTGAAGAGAGTTATGGTCGAAAGAGTAGAGGAGAGTGAAGTGAGTACAGTCATTATGGTCGAAAAAGTAAGTAAAGTGAAGTGAAGGGAGACATCATGGTCGAAAAAATAGCAGAGTGAAGTCATCATGGTCGAAAGAGAAGTGGAAAGTGAAGAGAGACATCATGGTCGAAAAAGTAGAAGAGTGAAGTGAGTAGTCATTATGGTCGAACGAGAAAGGAAAGTGAAGTGAAGAGACATCATGGTCGAAAAAGTAGGAGAGTGAAGTGAGTAGTCATTATGGTCGAAAGAGAAAGGAAACTGAAGTGAAGGGAGACATCATGGTCGAAAAAGTAGCAGAGTGAAGTGAAGTCATTATGGTCGAAAGAGTAAGGAAAGTGAAGTGAAGAGAGACATCATGGTCGAAAAAGTAGCAGAGTGAAGTGAAGTCATTATGGTCGAAAGAGTAAGGAAAGTGAAGTGAAGAGAGACATCATGGTCGAAAAAGTAGCAGAGTGAAGTGAAGTCATTATGGTCGAAAGAGTAAGGAAAGTGAAGTGAAGAGAGACATCATGGTCGAAAAAGTAGCAGAGTGAAGTGAGTAGAGTCATTATGGTCGAAAGAGTAGAGAAAGTGAAGTGAAGAGAGACATCATGGTCGAAAAAGTAGCAGAGTAAAGTGAAGTCATCATGGTCGAAAGAGTAAGGAAAGTGAAGTGAAGAGAGACATCATGGTCGAAAAAGTAGCAGAGTAAAGTGAAGTCATCATGGTCGAAAGAGTAAGGAAAGTGAAGTGAAGAGAGACATCATGGTCGAAAAGAAGTGAAGAGAGACATCATGGTCGAAAAAGTAGCAGAGTAAAGTGAAGTCATCATGGTCGAAAGAGTAAGGAAAGTGAAGTGAAGAGAGACATCATGGTCGAAAAAGTAGCAGAGTGAAGTCATCATGGTCGAAAGAGTAGAGAAAGTGAAGTGAAGAGAGACATCATGGTCGAAAAAGTAGCTGAGTGAAGTCATCATGTGGAAAGAGTAGTTGAAAAAGTGGAGCAGTCATGATCGAGGAAAGTAAAGTAAGTAGATTCATGGTCGCAAGAGTAGTTGGAAAAGTGTAGCAGACTCATGGTCGAGGGAGTAGCAGAAAGTGTAGCGAACGGAGACGGTGCGGTACTCAGATGATGAATAATACTAACACTCAGCAGCTGGAAGTAGAAGGAACGAGAGTGACATTAGTCGTAAGGAGGATAAATGTTGCCAGTAAAGTCAGATTCAACCTTCCTTCTTCTCTCTTTCCTCTCTCTCTCTCCCGGCACATAATACTCTCTCAGGAGGGGAGGGGAGGATCAAATCACCTCGGGAACTCAACTCCATCATTGTCTATTTTGGTATCTTCCTCTGCGTTCTTTCTCTTTTATGAAGCTGCGTGTTCCCGGTCCTTTGTTATCGTGTTTTTTCTTTCTACCGTAAAGAAAATGATCACCGGGGTAGCGCAAGAGAGAAGCAGAAGAGAGCAATTGTGAGTGTTAAGCTTTGAATAGTAGAAACAAAATAAGGAAAGGCTTTAAGCGGAGAAATATTAGTTCATATTAGAATGCATAATAGAAAACTGGATTAAGGAAAGTCGTGGGAGTCATTCAGGAGGAAAAATGATAAAAAAGATTGAATGAAGGGAGCAGAGGTGACCTTAAAGGGGATATATAATAGAAAATTGGATAAGGAGGGTAACGAATGCTTTTTTAGGAGAATAACTAATGGAAAACGGGAATGAGCAGACTCGTGGTGGCTTTCAAGAGAATTAACTAAAGAAAAGAAAAATGAGGATAGTCGAGGTTGAGGATACATAATAGAAAATGGAATAAGGAGAACTACGAATATTTTTTTCTTTAGAGGAGTAACTAATGGAAAACGGGAATGAGCAGACTCGCGGTGGCTTTTAAGAGGATGAACTAAAGAAAACAAAAATAGAGAAGAGACGAGACGGTCTTAAAGATGATACATAACTGAAAACAGAGTATAGTTGGGAATTCATTTTGTAGGGAGGAATAACTAGTGGAAAACGGGAATGAGCAGACTCGTGGTGGCCTTCAAGAGGAGGAACTAAAGAAAACAAAGACGGGGGGAGTCGCGGCGGCTTTCAGGAAGATAAACAACGGAAAATGGAATGAGGAGCGTCGCGAGGGTGCTTCAGGAGGATAAATAACACTCAGAGTAGCGAAAAGTGGAATGAACGTTGTTATTGGAGGTGGAGGAGGAACAGGGGGCGCCGGTGGAGGTACAGAGGAGGGGGTCGAGGGCAGTTTCCTGGAGAGAGAGGGGGGGGGCGGCGCTCTCTTGGGGGAGGTAGAGAACTTGCAGGGGGACTCCACTCTCCGCCCCCTGCACCGACGGGTGGATCTGGGAGGCCAAGCGGGAGAGCGTTCCACCTCCTCCACCTGCGCATCCACCTCGGGGCAGCGTGGTGGCGGCGGTGGTATAATGGTGGTGGTGGTGTGGGGGGAGGGTGGTGGTGTAGAGCTCAGTGGAGGTGGGTGTGGGTGTGGCATTCTGCGGGAAGTGCTAGCGAGTGGTGATGACGTGTGGAAGGGACGTGGAGGTGGTGGCAATGGTGTTGTGTCGTGGTGGTGGTGGTGGCGGTGTAGTGGTGATGGCGCAAGGCCCTCCTGGGTGCTGGGGGATGCCTGCTGGGGTGTACGTGCCGTGGGGGATGGTGATGGTGTACTGGGGCGTCGTGCGGAGGAGCAGTGTGGAGGTGTGAAGCTGGGGGTAGAGGTGAGGGGGGACTGCGGGGGGGGCTCAACCACGGGGATCGGGGCCATATGGGGGAGGGCGGCGGGGTACATTACCTGGGGGAGCGAGACTGTGTGTATCTGCGGGTGGAGGGGCTGTGGCGGGGGGTGGTGGAGGGGGTGCGAGGTGGGGTGCGGGGAGAGGTGATGCTGGGAGACCTGGGGGGAGAGAGCCAGCTGCTGGGGTAATGGTGCAGGGGAGACATGCCCAGGGGGAGGTGTCAGGTGGACGTAGGGAGCTGTGAGGGGAGGGAGGACAGCCTGGGGTTCTGGGGGCAGTGCTACATCAGGCTGGGGCTCGAGGACTGGCTGCGGGGGCTGGAGAGTATCAAAACCTATCTGCTCCTCGGTCAGCCCCATCACACTCTGCTCCATCTGCACCTCACTCTGAGGCTGAGGCTGCACGTTGGAGGGGGTTAACGCTCCCTGGGTCCCTTCCACCTCCTGGGAATGCGGTAGGCTCAGCACGGACTGGGATTCCCGGTTCATGATAGGCTGGGATTCCCTTCGGCGTAGGTTCCGTAAGCTGAGCCTGGAGAGCCTTGACGGGGAGTGAATCTCGACCCGCGGTGTTGTGATGTCATCCGCCTCCACCTCAAGGACATGAACAGGACCACCGCGACATGAGGCAGCTCGGGGGCGCGTCCTCCTTGGGGAACTCCCGCCGGGTGCGCTGCGTGTGGAGGACTTGCGCATGAGGGGTGAGGAGCGGCGGGAGGAGCGGGCGGAGGTCACCTGGGTCACCACCACGGGGCCGGGCGAGAAGGTGGTCAGGAGCTCTGTGGGCGGGAGGAGACGTGAGAGAGAGGGAGAGGGAGAGGGAGTGAGGGAGAGGAAGGAGAGAGAGAGGAAGGAGAGAGAGAGAGAGAGAGAGAGAGAGAGAGAGAGAGAGAGAGAGAGAGAGAGAGAGAGAGAGAGAGAGAGAGAGAGAGAGAGAGAGAGAGAGAAGGTGGTAAAGAGACCTGTGTATGGAGAAATGGAGGGATAGAGGGAGGAGGGTGGAGGAGAGATGAAGAGAGAAAGGGAGAGAGAAAGGAGGACGGTGGCAAAGAGACGTGAGGAAGGGAGAAGCAGAGAAGCAAGGCTTAGAATTAGGACACACACACACACACACACACACACACACACACACACACACACACACACACACACACACACACACATTATCCCACCTTCTGCTCTGTCACCCTTCCCTTCTTCCTCTCGGTTTACCACTTCTCTCTTCCCTCTCTCTCCCTCCTCCCCTCTTCCCTTTCCTCTCGTAAATTAACACCACCCACAGCGTAATAACCTTCTCGGTCTATCTGTCTTTGTCTGTGTGTCTCTCCCTTCTAGGCCTTTATTCTCATTCGCTTTCGGCCTCCACAACAACTATTTCCAAAGGCTACAAAGGACATTAGTGGAGTTCTCAGGAGTCTTCTTTTTCTTGTTGATGGTGTAGAAGCCTTGACATACTATCACTAGGCTCATAAAAGTAGCCATTGAAAAACCCATAACCTCTACGAAAGCCTTATCTATTGTGTGCGTGTAAGCTCTAAAATGTTTGAGTGTGTGGGCCATATACTAACCGAATGATGAATTTTACCACCATATGTAAGACCCTTCTCAGTCTGTCTTTATTTGTCTGTTCTCTCTCTCTCTCTCTCTCTCTCTCTCACATAGATTCATTATTTGCTCTTATTTTCACATTCATGGTGCAAAAGTCTTCTCAAACCATCACTAAGCTCAAAATTACCAATGGAACAACCCACAACCTCTACGAAAGCCTAATCATATGTGTGTGTGTGTGTGTGTGTGTGTGTGTGAATATGGTCAGTCGTATATGTAGACTGTATTTCTTTTTTCACTGCAACAATTTCTACTGCTGATGTTACTACTACTACTACCACTACTATTGATACTACTACTACTACTACTACTACTACTACTACTACTATTACGACAACGACGACTACCACTATTCCAACACCTACCACCAAGCTCCGAAATGCTCGAAAAGAATGGCCTCATACTCACCACACGAGGGATGGCTGCCCCCACTATAGGTCGGGAACATCACCCCCTGACTCGGCATCTCCAGCAACGATTCACCCGAGACGTTATGATGGTGGTGGTGAGCCTTCCCCGGGGAGCTGCCGTGGCCTCTGCGGGCGCGGCAGGTTACCACGCCCGCCACCACCACCGCCACGCCAACCACCACGCCCACGACCGCCCCAGACACCACCACACTTAGCGGGGTGCCTCCAGGGTCCCGCGGGGTGTCTGTGGGTGTGGGTGCGTCCTCCCCTGGGTTCTTGACTGTTAGGAAGGGATTGGGAGTGACATTATGGAAGGAAGGAGGATTTAGTGGCATAATAATGTAGGATTTAAGGATGGAGGAAGTAGATGAGGAAGGAGTGTGCAGTGGAGGGATGAATGGATGTTGAATGGTTTGGCAATATGAATCGATGTAGAATAAGGAAGAATAAGGGTTTGGAAATTTCTTGATGATTTATTATTAAAGTTTTGCGTGTATGAATAGGTGGGATGTGGAAATAGTTGTCTAATCGTGTATGAATACGTGTTTAATGTTTGAAAATATGAAAAGATACTGAAGAATAAGATTTTTGAAGTTCCAGGTGTTATACTGTTCATGTTTTGTGTGTCTGGATGGTAAAAAAGGGTAAGATGTGGAAATATATGTGTCTAGTTGTATAAGAATTGATACTGAACTGTTTGATAATATGTATAGATGTTGAATAATATGGTTTTTGAAGTCCAAGGTTGATACATTTAAAGCATTGCGTGTAGGGATGGACAAAAGGGTGAGATGTGAAATGATTTGTGTTTGATACTGAAATAATGGAAAACCGAGCGATGGAATAGAAAAATGTCGAAGGATAGAGTGTAGCGAGTAAGGGTGAAAGGATAAGTGGGCGCAGAAGAATTGATGGTGATCAAATGAAAAATATAGAAGAAGGATAGAGAGTGTAGGTGAAAGAAAAGATAGAGTGGGCGCAGAAGAATTGATGTAAATTGAGTGATGGAATAGAAAAATGTCGAAGGATAGAGTGTAGCGAGTAAGGGTGAAAGGATAAGTGGGCGCAGAAGAATTGATGTAAATTGAGTGATGGAATAGAAAAATGTCGAAGGATAGAGTGTAGCGAGTAAGGGTGAAAAGATAAGTGGGCGCAGAAGAATTGATGTAAATCGAGTGATGGAATAGAAAAATGTCGAAGGATAGAGTGTAGAGAGTAAGGAAAGACGAGGGGGTGAAGGATAAGTGGGCGCAGAAGAATTGATGTATCTGAAACGTGATGACGGTAGCGGTTCATTGGCGAGTAAGGAAATCAAAGGGATGCAGGTGTCAAAGAGAGAATGGTAAAGGCGAGATGAAGGTCAGGGAAGGGAGGCGTGAAACATGATTATTGCTGAAGGGAAAGTGAGTGCGTTGGGCGAGGGTGAGAGTGGGAAGGGGAAAGTGAGAGTGCTTGAAAAGAATGTGTAAAATTTGTCTGTATTTCCTCCTGCCTGCGACTTGGAACCTTTCAAGAGGAGAGAATCAAGGCAACTCTCCACCCCAAAAATGACGTCTCTTCTGGCCTATTGTTTTATTATCTTTTGTTTGGAGTAGCGTCTAGCGTTTTTTTTGTTTTGTTTTTTGCTGTTTTTTTATTTTTATTTTACCCCTGAGCTGTCTCCCTTGCTGCGGAAAATAAGAGTGTGAACGGGATTTTCTGAGGGTAACGTAAACGAAAAAAAGAAAAGAAAAAAGAAAACGTGATGTAGAGGAGGTATAACCATGACAAACTATGCCCGTAGAATTCGCGAAGAGTAACGAAAAGGACAAGAAAAGAAGGGGAAATATATGTGTTTGGCGGTAAATAAATAATAATAACTATAAAATTAATCAAAATGGACGCCAACAGCCGCTCATAAAACTGCCGAAAGTAGCCCAAAAGAATCACTGACTCAGCAACAGAGAGAGAGAGAGAGAGAGAGAGAGAGAGAGAGAGAGAGAGAGAGAGAGAGAGAGAGAGAGAGAGAGAGAGAGAGAGAGAGAGAGAGAGAGAGAGAGAGAGAGAGAGAGAGAGACAGATAGATAAACAGACAAAAGAACAGAAGAACAAACAGAAAGATCGATACACAGAAAAAATTGATACAATAATGGACAAAATTCATGAGACAGCCCCCCCCCCCAAAAAAAAAGTCAGAACACCCTAAAACAAACAAACAAACAAACAAACAACATACAAACACTAAAGCGGCAATAAAATAAGGAAAACTAAACGAAAAATAACACTAATAACAAGCACCCAAACGACCCACTTAATCAACCCAATCAACGCAATCAATCCATCACTCCAACAGTCAATAACCCCATCACTTCAACAGTCAATAACCCCATCACCTCAACAATCAATAACCTCGTCACTTCAACAATCAATCAACCCAGCACGCAAGCACACTCCCCAATCCCCAATCCACAGGTGTCTGACTCACGTTCCACAGGTACTCTCTCCGGCGCCACCTGTTCGGCCTTAGGGGTGAGGGTGCGCAGCGTGAGGTAGGTGGGCGGGCTGCTCCCCTTGGCGTGGGCGGCGTGTAGCACCAGTGTGTAGTCGCGTCCGGGAGCCAGCGACGTCAGGTTGAAGCGAGGCAAAGAGTTGTTGTAGGTCGCTGCCACGTGGTTACCCTCCCTGACCTGTGGGTGGGTGGGAAGAGTGAGAGGGAAGAGTAGGGAAGGGAAGGAAAAAAGAGAAAGGGTAGGTGAGGAAAAGAAAGAAATGGTAGGGAAGGTAAGGAAAGCAAAGAAAGAGGGGGGACGGGAAGGAAAGAAAGGGTAGGGAGGAGAAGGAAAGAAAGAGTAGGAAAGGAATTGGAAGAGATGAGAGAGTAGGGAAGGGAAGGAAAGGAAAGGGTAGAGTAGGGAAGGGAAGGAGTAAATAGGGAAGGGTAGAAAAGAGTACGGAAGGGAAGAGAAGAAAAGAAAAAGAAGGGAAGGGAAGGAAATAAACGGTAGGTAAAGGAAGAAAAGAAAGAGTATGAAAGGGTAAGGAAAAGAAGAGAAGACAGAATAGGCAAGGGAATAGGAAGAAAGGATAGGTAATTGAAGGAAAGAAGCAGTAGGTAAGGGAAGAAAAGAAAGCAGAGAAGGGAAGGAAAGAAAGAATAGGAAGGGAAGGGAAGGGAAGAATGGGTAGGGAAGAGAAGGGAAGGGAAGAGAAGAGAAGAAAAAGTAGAGAAGGGAAGAAATGAAATAATAAGAAGGGAAATGAAGGAAGAAAAGAATAGGGAAGGGAAGGGAAGTAATTGTAGGGAAGAGAAGGGTTGTCATTGAACGTTAGGAAAGGGAAGAAAAGAGAAGAAAAGAAATGGAAGGGAAGGATGGTTGGGAAGGGAAGGGAAGGGAAGGAAATAACGGTAGGTAAGGGAAGGGTAGAAAGAGTAGAGAAGAGAAGAGAAATAAATAAGCAGTAGGTAAGGGAAGGAAAGGAAATGCAGGGAAGGGAAGAGAATAGAAGAAAGGGTTAGGAAGGGAAGGGAAGAAAGGGCAGGGAATGAGAGATGTAAATAAACCAAGAATAGGGAAGGGTAGTTAAGAAAAAGGGTAGGGAAGGGAAGGGCAGAAAGGGTAGGGAATTAAATAGATGTAAATAAACGGTAAGTAGGGGAGGAAAGAAAGAACAGGGAAGGAAAGGGCGGAAAAGGGCAGGGGAGGGAAGGAAAGAAAGTTGGTGGAATTATAATGTATGGAAGCGAGTGGAATTTCATGTTTGGGAGATGGAAAGAAAAGAGATAAAACGAAGTGAGAAGAGAGAATTTGTGTGTAGAGGATTTAAAGCGAAGAAAAATGATGGGAAAGGAGGGGAGAGGAGAGGAAAATAAAGTAAAAGAAAGGTTAAGAAAGAAAACGCAATTAGAGAGGAAAGAAGAAGTAAAAATAGTGGGAGAGGAGAGGAAAGGAGGAAAAAAAGAGGATGGGAAGGAAAATGAAAGAGTGAAGAGAGAGAGAGAGAGAGAGAGAGAGAGAGAGAGAGAGAGAGAGAGAGAGAGAGAGAGAGAGAGAGAGAGAGAGAGAGAGAGAGAGAGAGAGAGAGAGAGAGAGAGAGAGAGAGAGAGAGAGAGAGAGAGAGAGAGAGAGAAAGAAGAAAAAGATAGAATATTACTCAATTTTCACGGTAATGTCTTTTCTTCTAAAGGTCTCATTGTGTACTCGACCTAATTTTTTTTTTATCACTTTTTAGTCTATTTTGTCTCCGCCTCAACCCTTTCCTCCACCGTGGTCAGAGTGAGGAGGAAAGAGGCTGGAGGAGGAAAGAGGGGGGGGGGGGGGGGGAGGACAGTTTAGGTACTCTGAATTTCCTTAAGTTTATCCCTTATTAAACTTTTTTCTAGTAAGGTTTCTATCCAGTCCTTCCCACGTCTCTCCCTGCGTACCCTACCCTCACCCCCTGGAGAGAGAGAGAGAGAGAGGGAGGGAGAGGGAGGGAGAAGGTGGGGGGGAGGGGGAAAAGTTTGTTATCCCCTCATGGAAGTTTTCTTTTCGCTTGAAGTTTCCCTTTACCCTAATATTCCCTTCCCTCCCGACGCTCCCAAGACTCCTCCAGGTATTAAAGTTTCTGCCGAGTTTTTCTCCTTCAAGTGCCGGTCAATATTTCCTCTTCCTTTTCCCGGCTTGTTTATCCCCTTCGAGTGCCGCTCAGTATTTCCGCCCTTCCTCGGCCTGTCATATTTTTCTCCTTCACTCGCTGGTCAGTGTTTTCTTGTCTTCCTTTGCCTTGCCTTACTTTCCTTGCTAGTATGGATTCCTCTTATTTCTTTTTTCTCTACCTCTTCCTGCTACTCCTTCTCCTCTCTCTACTCATCCTCCTCGTCCTCATCGTTGGTCAGTGTTTTCTTGTCTTCCTTTGCCTTGCCTTGCCTTACTTTCCTTGCTAGTATGAACTCTTCTTATTTCTGTTCTTCTCTACCTCTTCCTTCTACTCCTCCTCTCTCTTGTCATCCTCCTCGTCCTCATCCTACTCTCCTTCTCCTCGTCCTTCTGCTACTTGTCTACGGCCCAGTTCTCGTCTTCGTCTTCCTCCTCCTCCTCCTCCTCTCTAACTAATCCCTCCGTCATCTGTTTCGTGAAGAGCATTATCTCACCACATAACTCACCTTTACTTCATTGCCAAGTGTGTGAGTGGGTGTGTGCGGGCAGGAAATGACGTCATGGTGCAGGTGTGTGTGGGCAGGTGTGTGTGACGGTGCGCTACTCACCTCCAAGTGGTAAGTGTGCGCCAGGTGCCCCGGAGAAACCACGTCCTCACAGGTGACGCTCGCCGAGTCCGTGGTGATGTCGTGTTGGTGGCAGCCGGTCAGTGGGCTCGGATCCCCTACAGGACAGATGTTGAGGGTTGGATTAGCTTCGTTTTGTATATTCTTTAGGCTTTATTGGGTTGGGAAGGAATAGAAGGGTTGATGAAATAAGAAAAAGGAAGCAGAAGTAGAATGGAAGGAAGGGAATAGAAGAGTCAGTGAAGAAAGGGAGGAATAGAATAGAAGGAAGGGAATAGAAGACTGGGGAGGCGGTAGCTGAGTCGACAGAGTGACGGCCCCGCGTTCAGGAGGACGCGAGTTCAATCCCCGCCCGGTGCCACCAAGCTGGGATTTTTCAGCCGCCGCCGAGTGGCTTAAAACTACCCACATGCTGTCCAGAAGGCCACCTCAACCCGGACTCTAGATTCTAAGATTAAAGATGAGCTCCGGGAGGGCAGCATGAGCCAATGCAAGATGGCGCCACTATACACACTCGCTTGCTCCAGAACGGGCTGGGCCGACCATCAGGCCCCACCGGGAAGAAGCCTACTGGCGCAATAGGCCGCGACGTAAAAAAAAAAAGAAGAAAAAAAAAGAATTAATGAAGAGGAAGAAACAGGAAGAAGAAAGGAAGGAAGGATTAAAATAGAAGGAAGGGAATAGAAGAGTTAATGAAGGGGGAGAAATAATAATAAGAAAGGAAGGAAGGATTAAAAGAGAAGGAACGAAATAGAAGATTTAATTAAGGGGAAGAAAAAAGGGAAAGAAAGGAAGGAAGGAATAGAATGCGAGGAAGTTAATAAAAGGGTTAAGAGTAAACGAAGGGAAATAAATAAGATAAATAAAGGAAGAAAAAAATAGAAGAATGGAAGAAAGGGAATAGAAGAGTTAATGAAGTGGAAGACTTGAGGAAGAAAGGAAGGAAAGAAAGGAAGGAGAGATAAGAGTAGAGACGGAGAGGGCTGAAAGGGAGCGAAGGAGGGGAGTGAAAGCAAATAAGATGAAGGAGGGAAGGAAGGAAGGAGGGAAGAAATGCAGGGAACCCAGAGCCAGATAATACGAAGAAGGAAAGGAGGAAAGATAGAGAGGTAAGAGGAAGGAAGAAGGATAATTGAAGGAGGAAGGGTAGTTGATGTCAATCTAAGTTAGGATGTCTTTGGTTAGAAGTTATGTTAGACGAGTTTCGATCCTCCCAACCCACTCCCTTCCCTTTTCTTTTTTTACAACAAAGGAGACAGCTCAAGGGCACAAAAAAGGAACAATAATAAAAAAAAAGCCCGTTACTCGCTGATCCTAAAAAGAATCCAAAGAGTTGGCCGAAAGAGGGGTCAATTTCGGGAGGAGAGGTGTCTTGATACCCTCCTCTCTGCCTTTCCTTCGTATCTACCAACCACTTCTTCCTTACCCTCGCTCATACGTCAGGTTTTATTGGGTTAGATCAGGGTAAGTTGGTTTAAGTTTAAGGAAGTTAGGATTAAGTCAAGTTAGTTTAGATTTGAGTAGGTTATGCCAAACTCCTCCTTTTTCTTTATTTCCCTTGTTTCATTCCCACCATTTATCCTTTTCCCTTTCTTATACTTTAGTTTTTATCGGGTAAGATTTGGTTAAGTTGATCAAGGTGAGATTACGATGGACTGGAAGGTAAGGCAGACTATATTAGATCGTTCCAAACCCTTCCCTCACCTTCCCCTTTATTCTGGATACGACTTCTCCTTTCCCCATTCTTAACCTCCTCCTTGATTCCCTCTCTCTTCAGTCCCTTCCTTAGGTTATCCTTGATTAGAATTGAAGTTAGACTAGACTAGATCAGATCATTTCAAACCTTTCCCCTCTCTTCCCTTTTACCCTTCCACCGTCTTCTCTATTTCCTTCTTCCTTCTTTATTTCCCTTTTTTCCCTTCCTTAGGTTAGATTTGATTAGAAATTAAGTTAGACTAGATTAGAACATCCCAAACCTTTCCCTTCCCTTCTGTTTTAGGCTACCATTCCTACTACTTCTCCCTTCCCATCCCTTCATTCCTTTTGTCTTTCTTTTCCTTCCCTCGCTTCCTCACCCACAATACGGATGGCGAAGACACACGGATGGTCAGCCTTCCCCAGGTCATTCCTCGGCTGGCACTCGGCCCGCATGGCTCCCTGGGTACTGCTGAGGTTGCCCTGCGCCGTGGCCCAGCCGGTCGAGGTGAGGCCAGAGTCGTCGTGCTGCAGTGCCGACCTCAGCTGTAGGGGAAGACGGAGAGATTGGGGTGATTATAAGTGGGTCGATAGGGGTGTGAGGGGAAGGGTGTGGGTTTATATAAAGGAGTAAAGAAGGGTGTGTGTGTTTTGGGTGGAGCAAGGGTGTGTGTTTTATTTGTTTGGTGGGGGGAAGATGTATGTGTTATGTGTTTGAGTTAGGAAGTGTGTGTGTGTGTGTGTGTGTGTGTTTGTGTGTGTTTTGGGGAACAAGATGGGAGTGTGTGTGTGTGTGTGTGTGTGTGTGTGTGTGTGTGTGTGTGCATCGGAAGGCGAGACAGAAGGGTGTGCGTGTGTATGTGTTTGTGTTGGGGGGGGGGAGGAAGGGAGGGGCTGTGTGGATGTGTGTTTAGGGAGATAAGGATGCTGAGGAAGATTGTGTGAGGATGAATGGAGATGATATGGGAAGATGCTTAATGGATTTGGGAGATTCAAGCGATGGGTAAGAGGCGGAACATTAATATTCAGTGACTGTGGGATTTGCAGGGACAGATAAGGACCACAAAATACGTACCCAGCATAAAACTATCCATTCTCTTATTATCGGCAAACTCAAGCCAGGACCAACTCACCTGCGTCATGTTAGCGGTGAAAGTGACCCTCTCCCAGGTGAACATGACGTCAGGGGGAGAAGCGAGCACTTTACACTCCATCCTCACCTTCTCCCCAACCACCGCCAGCATCTCCTTCACCCCCTCCCATGCGCACACAGGGGGGACTGGGGGAGGAAACGAAGTGGATGAAAAAAATAAATGAAGCGATAATAGGAAACAAGAGAGAATAGAGAAGTTAAGGAAGAGGAGAAATTAGATAAAGACTAGGAAGAAAAGGGAACTAAGGGAGAAAAATGAGAGTGTGAGAACATAGAACAGTAATAAGAGACACAGAAGAGAATAGAGGAGTTAAGGAAGGGGAGAAATTAGAGAAAGAAAGGAAGAAAATGGGGGAAAATGGAGAAAAAGGAGCAAGAAAAAAAACATAGAGCAGTTATAGGAGAGACAAGAGAGAATAGAAAGGTTGATAAAAAAGGCAAAATAAAGAAAGAAAGGAAGCAAGGAATATATGAAGGAAGGAAGACAGGAAGGAGATATAAGAGTAGATAGAAAGAGAAGGTTGAAAGGGAGCGGAGGAGGAGGAGGGCAGTGAGAGCAAATAAGACGAAGGAAGAAAGGAGGGAGGAGGGAAGCGAGGAAGGGAACACAGCGCCGGCTAGTAAAGGGAAGCAAAGGAGGAGAGATAGAGAGGTAGGAGGAAGGAAGAAGGGCCATTGAAGGAGGAAGCGAGGGAAGAAGTGCCGTGCGAAGAGGGAAGAGGAGGAGGGGGAGATAAAGATGGAGATTAAGGAAAGAATTAGAAGGAGAAAAGGAGGAGGGAAGGAGCGCGGGGAGCTTGGACGAGATTGATGCAAGTGGAGAAAGAAGGAAGAGGAGGAGGGGGAAGAGGAAGAGGAGGAAGGAGGAAGAGGAGAAAGAAAAGAAGGAGGAGGAGGAGGAAGAGGATAATAGAGTGGTGCAGAGCTAATAATGAAATTGGAGAAGAACGAAAGGAGGAGAGGGAATGGTGTGATAAGAGAGAGAGAGAGAGAGAGAGAGAGAGAGAGAGAGAGAGAGAGAGAGAGAGAGAGAGAGAGAGAGAGAGAGAGAGAGAGAGAGAGAGAGAGAGAGAGAGAGAGAGAGAGAGAGAGAGACTTAATTTAGAGTGGCAGAGGGAAAGAAAGAGAGAGGAGGAAGAGAAAAAAGCAGGCAGTAAAAATAGAAGGTTAAATAAAACGGCAGAAAAAAAAACAAGAACACAATGACTTAGGAGAGAGAAACGAGATCACACACACACTACCACTACTACTACTACTACTACTACTACTACTACTACTACTACTACTACTACTACTACTACTACTTCTACTACTACTTACAGTCTATATGGAGGGGTACGGCGTTGCTCTGTCCATCTCCCTCAGAATTCGACGCAACACATGTATAGAGTCCCGCGTCCTTGTGTGTTACCTCAAGTAGTGTTAGAGACTGTCCACTCTCTACCACGTTGGCTCGATGCAGCGGCCGCCCCTAGAGAGAGAGAGAGAGAGAGAGAGAGAGAGAGAGAGAGAGAGGGAGAGGGAGAGGGAGAGAGAGGATATATGTTCAGAAAGGGCGGTGGAGTGTGTGATGGAGATTGATGAATTGGGTTAAAATTGGTTGACCTGGCGATGGAATAGAGGATGATACGCTTGCTGTGTGTGTGTGTGTGTGTGTGTGCGTGTGTGTGTGTGTGTGTGTGTGTGTGTGTTTGCTCCTGCCTGTCCCTGATCAGATTATAAACACACACACACACACACACACACACACACACACACACACACACACACACACACACACACACACACACACACACACACACACACACACACACACACACACACACACACAGTTCCAATCCTCCACTCTTTTTTTTCTCTCCATTCCTCTCCCTCACCTTCGAAATGTCAACTGAGGAGATATGTATTTTTACCTCCTGTTCTCTCCCCTCCCCTCCTCTTCTTTCCTCCACTCTTCTCTTCCCTCTCCCCTCATTCTTTCCTCTCCACTACACTTCTCTGTCAATGGTGTAGAGTAAAAAAAAAAAAAGGTAAATATCTAGCCAATAACGTAACCTTACACCTGGATAGAGAACCTCGGGCATACCTGGGTTGTGATCGATAAGGGAGGAGGGAGCGAGGGAGGGAAGCAGGGAGGGGAAGGGTGGATGCAGGGGGAAGTGAAGGGATTGATCGGGGAAGGAGTAAGCAAGGGAGGAGCATCGGGGTGGTGTGTGGGAGGGAAAGGGAGGAATGAGTAATGGGATGGTGGGTTTGTGAGTGGGTGTCCGGGAGGGAGGGAGAGAGGGAGAGGTGGAGGAAGGCAAGTGAGAGCAGGAAGGGATGGAAAGGAAGGAAGCTAAGTGGATAGGTGTGTGAGTGAGTGGATGGAAGGGAAAGGAGAAGGGCGACGAGGGAAGGGAAGGAAGCTTGGGCATGTGTGTTTATGTAATTGTTTTTGTTTCGTTTTTTGGTGTATTTCTTTGCAAAGTTTAAGTGGAGGAAGGAAGAGAGAGAAGGAAAGGAAAGAAGGAATGGAGAAGGGAGAGAGGGAAAGGAAGAAAAAGAGGGAGAAAAGGAAGAAGTGGAATAAAGTAGTTTGTTGATAAGAAGGGAGAGATAAGAAGGAGAAGAAAAGGAAGGAAACGAGGGAAGGGAATAAGGTAAATTGTTGATAAGAAGGACGGTCAAGGAAGGGGGGGTGAAGAGAGAGAAGGAAAAGAAGGAAGAGAGGGATAAAAGGGAGAAGAAAATGAAGGAAGGGAATAAGTTGGTTTGTTGATAAGGAGAATCGAAAGAAGGGAGAAGGGTGGAAGGGTAAAAGGAGGGAGGGAAGGAAGTAAAGTTTGAAGGAAGACAGGAAGGGATAGAAGGAAAGAAAAAAAAGGAAGGAAGAAGGAAAGGAAGGTAGGGAAGGAGGTAGTTTGTTGATATGAAAGAAGGTCGAAAGAAGGGGAGAAAGTAGAAAGGGAAGAAGGGTGGAGGGAGAGAAGGAAGGAAAAGGAAGTAGTATGTGGGTGAATGAAAGGCATGGGAGGGGGATGAGGGGAGGTGAAGGGAGGGAGGGAGGGAGTTAAAAAAAAAACAAGGAAAGGTTGAGAAAGATTTATACACCCAGACAAATAGATTCTCTCTCTCTCTCTCTCTCCTATAATCAACCGACGCTGACTCATCTTCCTAAATATCACTCAAGGTCCTTAACATTACAATAGTCCCCCCTCATCAGCCAATCCCACGCCAATGACTCCTAATGACTGACTCAGCGTGACTTTAAATGACTCACGAAGGTATAAGATGACGCTTAGGATGAATGACTCCTCCTTAAGCGTGACGTGAGTGTGTGTGTGTGTGTGTGGGGGGGGGGGGGGGAGGTTATGTGTGCGTGCCTCGTGCGTGAAGGAGATAAAAGGTTAAGGCAATGAGTCAACAAGGAGAGACGATCTTTTATTGTTTCGTGGAATAAGATGACGAAATCGTGACCTATATTTGAGCTATTGACTAACTGTATAAGAGAATGAACGGTAGTCAGTGAGTCAAGAAGGCGAGACACAGATTTTTTAGTGAAAGGATTGGCAAAATTATGGCGTATTTTAGGGGTATTGATTAACCGACGGCTGGATGAGAGAATGAACGGTGGAGGCATCGAGTCAACAAGGAGAGACTTTTTGTAGTGAATGAGATACCGAAAGTGTGACGTATTTTTAGGCGATGGAGTGTCTGATGACTGACTGAAAGAGTGAATGATGAAGCCAATACGTCAATGATTAGACATACAACATTACAGTGCATGGCTTTTGGATTCTGCTCATGAGAGAATAACTATTTTTTTCATCATGGCGTATAGTGATTGAGTGACTGATGACTGAATGAGGGAATGATGAAACCAATACGTAATGATTAGACATACAACATTACAGTGCATGGCTTTTGGATTCTGCTCAGAGAGAATAACTATTTTTTTCATCATGGCGTGTAGTGATTGAGTGACTGATGACTGAATGAGGGAATGATGAAACCAATACGTAATGATTAGACATACAACATTACAGTGCATGGCTTTTGGATTCTGCTCAGAGAGAATAACTATTTTTTTCATCATGGCGTATAGTGATTGAGTGACTGATGACTGAATGAGGGAATGATGAAGCCAATACGACAATGACTAGACACACAACAGTAACCCAAAATAACCCAGCACGACACAACCCAACCCAACTCAACATAACCCAACCCAACCCAACATAAGCCAATCCCACCCAACCTAGCCCAACATAACCCAACCCAATCCAACATAACCCAACCCAATATAACCCAACATAACCCAACATAACCCAACCCAATACAACACACCACAACACAACATAACCCAACGCAACCCAACTCAACACAATATAACCCAACCCAACCCAAACCAACAGAACAAAAACACGACAAAACGCAACACACGGCAACTCAAGGCAACACTCACGTTCAGCAGGAAGGTAAAGTTGTAGGCGGGCGGGTTGGCGCGCGCTGCACAGGTGAGAATGGCCGACTCCCCTGCCTCCAGCCCCCCCTCGCCCCCCTCGATGCTGATGCTAGCCTGGGGCACGTCTGGGGGGGAGGGATAAGGGGGAGATTAAAGTGAGGGAGTGAGGTAGGTGGTAGTGTGTGTTAGTGTGTATGTGAGAGGTGGGAGGGAGATGTTAGTATGTGAGCGTTAGTCTTTATATGAGTGTTAGTGTTGTTGGGATGCGTCTATAGGGGGGGAGAAGAGGAGGGGGTTAACGTGGGGGTGGATTGAGGTTGGAAGGGAGGTGTTAGTGTGTTAGTGTCAGTCTTTATGTTAGTGTTTGTGTTAGTCTGCATTGTTTTTGTTATTGTTGTTAGGGACATGTCTGAGGATGGAGGGGAAGAGGAGGGGTTAAAGGAAGGGTGTTATGGAGGGAGGGAGGGAGGAAAGTAGTATGTGCTAGTGTTAGTGTGTCAGTGTTAGTGTGTCTTGTTAGTGTTGATATTGTTTGGGCACGTCTGAGGGAGGGGGGTTAAAGGAGTGAGTGAGAGAGGGCGTAGTGTTAGTGTCTATGTGTGTACTATTATTGTTACGTTTATTGTTATTATTATTGCCATTGCTGTCTGTTTCGTTCTGTCTTTGCCTGTCTAATCACCTTTCTCTCTCTCTCTCTCTCTCTCTCTCTCTCTCTCTCTCTCTCCATCGTTGTATAACATTCACTTCAATTCTCCGGCACAATTTTCTTTCAGCACCTTTTTCCTCTTGTCCTTTCCTCCGTCCCTCCCATTCTTCCCCTCTCTCAACGCACTCTTTCCTCCCCAATATTCTCAGCCTTTTCCTCCTTTCCTCCCTCCATTTCCTCCTTTCCTCCGCGTCCCCCAGCGCCGGAGGGAGGGTGGAGGGAACTATACCTTAGGATTTAGGAATATACCGATAATTTGGTTGCCTCGAGCCCAGAATATCCACGGTGAAGGAAGGAAGGAAAGGAGGAAGGAAGGGAGAGTGGGAGGGAGGAAGTGAGGAAGGGAGGGAGGGGGGTAAGGGGGTGGGTGAATTCACAGTGAGGGAGGGAGAAGGAAAGGAGAGGAAGAAAAACGTGAACGAAGAAAGGATGGAGAGAAGGGAGGAATAAAGCAAGGAAGGAAGCAAGGAAGGAGGGAGAAGGAGAGGAAGGGAGAAGGAAATAAAGAAGGAAAGTAAGAAGTGGGACGTGGTACAAAAGGAAGGAAGAGAGAGAGGGAGGGAGAAAGAAAGAAAGAAAGAAAGAAAGAAAGAAAGAAAGAAAGAAAGAAAAAGAAAGAAAGACAAAGAAAGAAAGAAAGAAAGAAAGAAAGAAAAAGAAAGAAAGAAAGAAAAAAGAAAGAAGACAAAGAAAGAAATTGAAAGAAAGAAAGAAAGAAAGAAAGGAAGGAAGGAAGGAAGGAAGGAAGAAAGCAAGAAAGAAAGAAAGACAGAAAGAAAGAAAGAAAGAGAAAGAAAGAAAAAGAAAGGAAGGAAGGAAGAAAGCAAGCAAGCAAGCAAGAAAGAAAGAAAGAAAGAAAAAAGAAAGGAAGGAAAAAAGCAAGCAAGAAAGAAAGAAAGAAAGAAAGAAAGAAAAGAAGAAAATAAATAAAGAAAGAAAGAAAAAAAGAAAGAAAGAAAAAAAGAGAATGTGGATAGAAGGAGGGAGGGAGGGAGGGAGTAGGAAAGGAAGAAAAGTGGACACGAGGTAAGTAGGGAAGCAAGAGAAAATGGAAGGAAGAAAGAGGGGAGGGGAGAGAAATATGGAAACAAATGAAAATGGCAACGAGGTATATAAGGAGGGAAGGAAGGGAGAGAGAAAAGAGGGAGGGAGGCAGGGAGAAGTAAAGGGATAAAGGTGAGAACGAAGTAAAGGAGGGAAGGAAGGGAGAGAGAAAGGGGAAAGGAGGGAGGAAGGCATGGAGAAGGAAAGGAAGAATAAGGATAACGAGGTATGAATGGAGGCAAGGGATAAAAATAGGAAGAAAGGAAAGAAAGAAGGAAGGGAGGAAGGACGGAAATCAAGAAGGAAGGAGGGAAGGAAGGAAGGAAGGAAGGAAGAAGAGACGGAGGCAGGAGAAGAAAATTAAAGGAAAGTGGGAATGAAGAAAGTGATGGAAGAAAGGGAGGAAAAGAAAGATGCAGGGAGATGGAGAGATGAGAAAGTGGGAAAGAGGTGAGGAAGAAAGGTTGAATGAATGAATGAAGGAAGGAAGGAAGGGGGGAAAGAAAATATATTGTGTGGAAAAAAAAGAAAAATAAATAGAAAAAGACAGAACGAAAGAGAGGGCGCGAACGAGAGAAAGTAAATGAAAAAAAAATAAAGAAAAATCGATAAAGGAGATAGAGGTAGAGATTAATAGAAGAAGAAACAAAAAATGAGAAAGAGAAAAATAGACAGTGAGAAAGAAAAGTAAAACGAGGAGATGGAAAAAATGTAAAAGGAAAAAAAGACTAAGAAAATGAGCAAAGGAATAAAAATAAAAAAAAAGGACGGAAGAAAGTTGAGGGAAAAGAGTTGCAGAGAAAAAAGGTAAAGGAAGAAGAATTGGTTGGAAAACTCGGCTTGAGAGGAGGAGGAGGAAGAGGAAGTGGTAGAGGAAGAGGAAGAAGAAGAAGAAGAAGAAGAAGAAGAAGAAGAAGAAGAAGAAAGAAGAGGAGAAGGAGGTGAAGGAGGAGGAGGAGGAGGACGACGACGAAGAGGAAGAGGAAGAAGAAAAGAAAGAGGAGGAGGAGAGATGTATTGACAAGAAATGAGAAGGTTGCGGAGAAAACGGAAGGAAGATAAAGAGACGGATCAAGGAGGAAAAATCACCAGAGAGAGAGAGAGAGAGAGAGAGAGAGAGAGAGAGAGAGAGAGAGAGACCGAGACCGATTAGCCCCGATCACCCGTTTCATCAGCTCCAGGCGAAAGTTCCCACTCCTCCCCGATGAGGGAGGGATCGATCCTGCGCCGCGAACCATAACATTATTTCACCTGTCCGTCTTAGATGAGAGGTGCTTAATTGGTGAAGCCAGGTGGTTTCTCTCTCTCTCTCTCTCTCTCTCTCTCTCTCTCTCTCTCTCTCGCTCTTCTCTGCAAACGTTATACCGTGAAACGGTTTATTTTATTTTATCACATTTTTATTTCCTTTCCTCCTGCTCTTCCTCCTCCTCCTCTTCCTCCTTCGTCATCTCCTCTTTCCTCCTCCTCCTCCTCCTCCTCTTTCATCTCCTTTGTATCTCTGTTCCCTCCCCTCCTCCTTCTCTTCCTATCTCCATATTTTTCTTTCTGTTCTGCTATTTTTCTTAACCCTCATGAATTATCGCCCTCTCTCTCTCTCCCACACACACACAAACACACACTATATATATTTTAGTCATATCTCATTTTTATCTGCGTCCTCCCTTCATCCCTTTCATGCAATTTATTTTCTCTCACATATATTATTATTCTCCTTTTCTGTTTTCTTTCCCTCCTTCTTTTCTCCCTCCTCCCCGCTTTGTAAATTCACACCTTATCTTTCTTCCTTCTTCCTCTCTCTCTCTCTCTCTCTCTCTCTCTCTCTCTCTCTCTCTCACTCCTTGGTTTCCTCCAGTCTACTAACTCTCTAAGTGTTTGCTCCATACACTCTTTCCTCCATCTCACTCTCTCCTTCCTTTTACCCCTCCACCTCCTCTCTCTCTTCCTTCTTTTTTTTTCTTTTTATCTTATTTATTTTCTTCATTCGGGTCTCCAAGTCTCCTTCTGCGGTCTTGTTGTCTGTGTTTGTATGCTTGTGTCTGTTACTGTCTCTCTCTCTCTCTCTCTATCTCTCTTTCTATCTGTCGATCTATCTATCTATGTCTCCCTCCAGTGAATCGTTACGTTTAGAGTAATGTTTCCTCTACTCCCCTTTCTCTCCCTCTCCCTTTCTCTTCCCTCACTCCCTCCTCCCCTCCTCTCCCTTTTCCCTCTCTGTCTCCCTTGCGATTCAATGGGGAGAGTCTGGTTTCCCTCTCCTTCCCTTCGTTCTCTCCCTCCTTCTCTCCCATCCCTTTTCTTCAGTCTGCTCCCTCCCTCCCTCCCTCTTCCTCTCTCCCTCCCTCTCATTAAGGAATTTCTGCTCATCATCTCCTGTTTCTCCCTCTCCCTCTCTGCCTTCCTCCCTCACTCATAATCTCTCCTTTCCTCCCTCCTCTGTCCATTTTTATCTCCCTTCCTCCCTTCTTCCCCTCTTATCTCTATTGGGACTGACATTGCATGGTGTCTTGTTACTTCCTCTCTCTCTCTCTCTCTCTCTCTCTCTCCCTTCTTCCCTCTTGTTTTACTTCGTTCCCAAAATCCTTACCTCTTTTCCTTGGTTTTTTGTTTTTCTCTTCTCTCTATCTCCTTTCTTTCCTCCATCCACCTTTATCTTTCTGAGTATCATTGTTTTCTGCCCCTCTCTTTATCCTCACTCAGGCCTGCTCTATTCTTGTCGTCCTCTTTCGTTTATTCTGTTCTCTTTCGTTTATTCTTCTTCCCTTTCTCTTCCTTAGCTTTCCTGATCCAGCTTCTTAATCTTTTATCTTAACATCACTTTCCTTTTTCTTTTCTAAATCATCGCTCACTCTTCCTCCAGTCTGTCTCTCTATTCTCCTTTCCTCTCTTCCCTAGTTTTCTCCTACAGCATCTTTACTATCTAAGCTTTTTTTTTACCCTATGTCATGCTATATATGTTTTTTTTCCTCTCTGCCTCTCACATTTTTCTTTCTCATCCTTAGATTCCTTCATACTGATTTTTCTTATTCCTATCTTAGCATCACAGTTTTCTATTTCGTTCTGTATCATCGCTCACTCTTGGTCCTCTGTTTCTTTCTCAACTCCTTTTTCTTCCTAATCTTTCTCTATCTGGCTTTTTCATCTCTTTGTTTAACCATCCCTATCATTTGTTCCTCTCTACCATTACTCACTTTTTCACGTCTATCTCTTTCGTCTACTTTTCTCTTGTTTCTTCCATCCGACACCTTCTTTATCAGTCATAGTAAACCTAACTTCTACTCTTTCTACTTTTCTTTCCTTCATCCAACATATTCTACATTAACATTAAGCCTAACATCTACTCTCTTCCTTAGTTTCATCCATCCAGCACCCTCTTCATCATTCATTCTAAACATAACTTCTATTCTTGCTACTCTTCTTTCCTCCATCCAGCATCTTCCACATTCACTTTAAGAATAATGTCAAGTCTTTAGTTTCCTCCCTCCAGCGTCTTCATCACTCATTCAAAGCACAACTCCACCCTGTTCCCTTCCCTCCGGTCACGACTCACAGTGCACGGTGAGCCTGGCGGAGTCCGTGGCGGTTAGGTGAGGCAGCGTCGGGGAGGTGGCCTGACACTCGAGCAGGCCGCCGTCATCCCCCACGCTCGCCCGCAGCTCGAACACCCCCTCCGTCAGGTCTCCGCCGGGGTGCCTCTGTGCGGGGGAAAAGGATGTGGCGTTAGGCGAAGAATGGATAGAGGAGGAGGTTACAGAGCACGTTAGTTGAGGAGGGAGAGAAGTGATTTTTAAAAAAAAATTTACAATAGGCAGCTCAAGGGTACAAAAAAGGAAACAATAATAAAAAAGCCCGCTACTCGCTGCTCCTAAACATATTACAGACATATTACAGTTAGATTAGAAGTTAGATAAGAAGAGTTAGATGAGAATTTAAATGAAGAGTAGGTGGATGAGGAGGTTAGTGAAGATGTGGGTTAAGAAGGAAGGAGAGAAATGGAGAAGGATAAGAGGAAAGCTAGATGGAGAAAAGGTCGAGAAGGAGGTTAGATAAGACGTTAGAGAGTGAGATAGATAAGAGGGAGAGAAGAAAGATGAAGAATAGGTAGAGAAAGAGGTTAGTAAATACGCTTGGTAAGGAAAGAGAAAAGTGGAGACAGATGAGAGAGGGAGAAAGAAAGAAGTTAAATAAAGAATAAGCAGAGGAGTGGGTTAGAGAAGACTTAAGTTAAGGAAGGAGAATAGGGGAGACATAAGTGAGAGAGAAGAAAATGAAGAATAGAGAGAAGAGGTTAGGGAAGACGTCTAATGAGGAGGGAGAGAAGTGGATCCGTCGAAAGGGTGAGAAGGGGATGTGTGTGTGTGGGAGAGAGAGAGAGAGAGAGAGAGAGAGAGAGAGAGAGAGAGAGAGAGGTCGATACATATCAGAGAAGGAGAAAAGGGAGTCAGGTGGAGAACAGGAAGACGCTTTCAAGACCCCAAGAAACCAGGACGGAATTAGGTCCCATAGAAGTCAGAGAGAGGAAAATTATAAGCCTTTGGAAGGGAGGAAAGTGTAATTAAATATATAAGGAGGCCGTGATTATTTTTCGCCCTCGCGTTTGTGATTGAAAGAAAATTTGGGAACGGCGAGACAAATAGTTGTTTTTTGGGGGGGGCGTGAGTAGAAGTGTCGAAAAAGATAAATTTGGAACGAAAACGGAGGTAGAAAAAACATAAAAATAAAAACATAGATAGATTGTTGATGTGTGTGTGTGTGTGTGTGTGTGTGTGTGTGTGTGTGTGTGTGTGTTTGTTTGTTTGTTTGTTTGTTCGTTTGTTCGTTTGTTTGTTTGTTTGTTTGTTTGTTTGTTTGTTTGTTTAATTGTTTGTTTGTTTGTTTGTTTGAGAGAGAGAGAGAGAGAGAGAGAGAGAGAGAGAGAGAGAGAGAGAGAGAGAGAGAGAGAGAGAGAGAGAGAGAGAGAGAGAGAAACCAGCAGCAGAACAAAGTGACAGAAGTGACCAAAATCCAATGTGGGATGAATGGTGAAAAGTCTATATTGAAACCGGTTGGGAGAGAGAGAGAGAGACAGAGCGAGAGCGAGAGAGAGTGAGAGAGAGAAGAGAGAGAGAGAGAGGAGGTGCTAACTAGGGCTGTGATGTTGACTCATTAGATCGGTCCCCTGAAAAAACCCGCGTGAAACAGATGGCCATTAACCTGTTCCATTTTTTCTTTACTCGGGGTAATAAAAAGAGAAAAAATTGAAAGTCAGGTACCAGCTAAAAAAATAATATAGTCCCTAACCAGCCTAAAATAGATATCAGGGGAAGGCGGTAATGAAGTAAATGGAATGGAAAAGATAGAGATAAATAGCCGTATAGGTAAGATATTAAAGAAAAGAGAGGAAGAAGTGGAATTATAGAAAGGGACATTGAGTCGAAACGGAGAGAGCAATAGATTGATAGAGAGAAATGTAAATATAAATAATGATAGTAAGTAGATTTATAGGAGATAAATTAAGGAAAAGGGAGAGAAAGATGTGGAATTATAATAAGGGACATTGAGTGGAAACGGAGAGAGCAATAGATTGATAGAGAAAATGTAAAGATAAATGATAATAGTAAGTAGATATATAGGGTATAAATTAAGGAAAAGGGGAGAGAAAGATGTGGAAATATGAAAAAAAAGAGAATGAAGAGTAGAGTGAAGACAGAGTGAGAATTAGAAATAGAAAATAGATTGATAAATACATAAAAAAAGCCAAATGAATAACGGATGACATAGACAAACGGTAAGGCAAAAAAATAAAGGAAAATGGAGAGAAAAACTGAGTGAAGACAAAGAGAGAAATAGATAGATCGAGAAAATTAGAAATAGAAAGTAATATATACGCAGATAAGCAAGTGAATAAGGGATGACATAGAGAAGCAGTAGTGCAAAAAATATAAAAGAAAAGGGGTAGAAGAATTGAGTGAAGACAGAGAGAAAGAAATAGATGGAGAGAAATATAAATATAAATAGAAAATAGATGAATGAATACGTAAATAAATAGGTGAATAACGGATGATGACATAGACAAACAGCAAGGTAAAAAATAACATAAAGAAGAGGGGGAACTGAACTGAATGAAATACAGAGAAACATATAAATATAGAAGCATAAATAGAAATAAAAATAAAAATAGATAAATACGTAAAATATATATATGAATAGTCGAGTCCTTAGATAAGCAATAAACAAACAAAAAAATATATAAACGTAAAAACTGAAATACATATAAAAACACTTACGTAAGAGGAAAGTAAATAAAACCTGTTACGATTCTATTAATATCAAAGGAAGAAAAGCGAGGTCAAACGCTTTATTTTTTCTCGAGGAGGGGGGAGGGAGAGGGAACAGAAATAGTGTAAGTTTTTATTGTAGAAGTGTTTTTATATATAGTTTTTTCGTGTTTTTCTTTTGTATTTTCTATGTCTGTTTTTACTTGCAACTCTCACCTTTTCATTGATGACGTGTGTTTGAAGGGGGTCGTGTTTGTGTGTGTGTTTGTTTGTTTCCTCGTTTGTTTGTAGTCGTGTGTGTGATTTTTCTTACTGATTGCTTGTTCAGTTTTTTTTTTTAATTTGCTTTATTTATTATTTATCAATCTACCGGTTTTCGTCTGTGTTTGTTTTCGCTTTTTGCTTCATTTTTTATTTCGTTTCACTTGTCTATCTGTTTTTATTTTTTATGTTCTTATCGTTTTCTTATTTATTTGTCCTCCTCCGCCTCCTCCTTCTCTCTCTCTCTCTCTCTCTCTCTCTCTCTCTCTCTCTCTCTCTCTCTCTCTCTCTCGTCTGATAAAAGGCCTGGGAAAGCGTACCCAGGTATCAATAAACAGTTGAAAAGAACAATACCTCCGGCACTCACTCCCCTCCTTTCCCTCCCCTGAACACACAAAGGCCGCCACTCGCCCCTTCCTCTCTTGCTGCTCCTCTACATCTCTTCACTGCTGAGTCCTTTGTTTTCATCATTCCTCTCCACCACCTCCCCTCTACTCTTCCTATCATATTTTTGTTATTATATTTATTTACCTTATATCATTGGCAGAAACTTTATTTTTATCTCCTCATTCCCTTGTTTTTATTCTCTCTCTCTCTCTCTCTCTCTCTCTCTCTCTCTCTCTCTCTCTCTCTCTCTCTCTCTCTTATTTTAACACATTTTTTACACTGGTGCACGGCAATATTATTTTTCCTCGTAGTTAAAGTTCCCCCGTCCGTTGGGGAACTATTTGAAAGCGTCTGCCGAGATGATATGTGTTGTTTAAGTACAATCACAATTATACACACTATATACATTTATGTCCTTATGGTGGGTTGTAGGTCTAGCCACCTGTGGGAAGCAACCTTCATCTGCAGAGTGGACAGTTGTGTCACGTCCACATCAGCAGTGAGAATGTTCCACCACACCACCGTTGCGATGGAGAAGGCACGTTGGTGGGTGCTGGAGCGGGCCCTTGGCACTTCCAGGAGGGAGGCGTTGCTCACCACCGTTCTCGTGCTGCGCTCAGGCCTCCTCCAGGTAGCCCTCAGGTCTGTCAGTTGGGGCACTTGGCCCACTTGTGCCTTGTGTAGCACCGTCAGGGCAGCGACTCTACGGCGGTGCTCCAGGCTGTTCAGCTGGTTCGTGGCTGCTTCTGTCCGTCGTTCGTGTGGTTGTTGTGGTTGTTGATATTGTTGTCGTCGTTGTCGTCGCTGCCTCTCCCACTGGCTCGGTCGGTGGTGCTGGGTGCCGCTGATGAGGCGTTCCGCCGTCCTCTGCACCTTGTCCAGCAGGTTGAGGTTGCAGCGAGAATTGGCCATCCAGGTGAGCGGCGCATTTTCCATCAGTGGTCGGACTTGTGCCTTGTAGAGGGTGTTCAGGCCTTCAGCGTCAAGGAGATTTTCCATGCGGCGCAGGAGGATCACCTTATGGGAGGCTTTATGGGCCACCCTTTCAAGGTGACGGTCGAAGCGCAGCTCACACACACACACACACACACTCTCTCTCTCTCTCTCTCTCTCTCTCTTTCTCGACTGCCTATTGCTGTTCATTTTTCTCCTTTTTTCCAGTTGTTAGCGTCCCTACCTACGCTGTGGGCCTGAGTTCGAATCCCGGTCTGGGCAGTCGGCGTGTTGCCTACCCAGCTGTTCATCCATAATTTCGGAATGGTCAATGAATGGGTACCTGGGGAAGCCTGGGGAAGGTTAACTGTGGTAACCCGGAATTTACACTGGCCTTGTGTCGGGTTAATGGGTCCTTGCCACCACAGGCTCTGAGGGCCAACTGGACGGAGATGAGCACCGCCGCCACGCGCAGTATGACGCATGCTCCTAACTTGACTTTTATCTTGTCTCTATTCCTAAATATATTTTTAACGTTTTATTTTCCTGCTTACATCATTCTCTCCCGATTGCTCATCACTTCCCCTCTTTCTTCTTTTATCATCCTTCCTAAAATTCTTCTTTTTTTCCTATTTTCCTTATCATCTTAACGCCATTCTTAACATATCATAACATTGCATAACATTCCCTAACCTATTCTATCCCTTTGAATGACTCTCCTTTTTCCCTCTTCATTAACCGTCTTTTCCTCTTTTTCCCATTTCTGTTTGACCTCAGTTGTTTCCTCGCTTTATGCTGAGGTTGGACTTTGAGTGTTTACCGTACCAGTGAAACCAGAGGAGCCTCGCCGTGTCATTAATTTCCAGCTCTGAAGGGAGGTTTTCTTCCCCGTCTCCTCTTTCCTCCCTGGGGTCTGTTTACAAAGCCTATCTGGGTTTGTTTTGGAGAGGAAGGCAGGGAGACTGGAAGAGGGAGGGAGGAGGAGGGAGGGGGATAAGGATGGTGGAAGAAAGAGGAAAAGGCAGGAAGGGAGGGAATGAGTGCGGGAGACAGGACGGGAGGGAGAAAGAACACAAAGGAACACACAGGAAGAACAAACAACAGCAGACCTGATGGTCCTTACGAGGCTGTTTGTGACAAGCTACACTAACTATCTAATTAAAGGTGGAAGATGAAGGACAGTAAAGGCGAAGGCTCCTCCCCACCCCCCATCCCTCCAGCCAAAGCTGGCAGGAAAGGAAAAAGAACCATGCAGCATGGAAAAACTGCGTGGAATTTATGTAGGAAAGAGGAAAGAACTACCATTACTGCTACCACTAACCGGGCGATATAAACGGAAAAGGACTCCAGTATTCGAAAGAACTTAACGTTATTATGACTATGAGTAATATCTTAGTTGCTGGTTGGATTCAAAATACTTGTCTAATCTATTCTTGAAGGCCGTAACTGTTGTACTATCAACGACATCACAGGGTAGAGAGTTCCAAACATTAACAACTCGATTGAAGAAGAAGGTTTTAGCTTCGTGCGACGAGAATCTTTTACCACTTATCTTCAAATTGTGATTTGTTTTTGTTATATTTGATCGATCAATTGTAAAGTAATCTTCCGCATTAATATCACTGAATCCTTTAAACATTTTAAACACTTCTATTAGATCGCCTTGTATTCTTCGTTTTGATAGGCTGAATAATTTTACTTCTTTAAGCCTTTGTTCATATGACAAATTTCTCAACCTAGGAATCATCTTTGTTACTCTTCGTTGAACCCGTTCCAACTTTTCTATGTCTTTTCTGTAGTAGGGAGACCAAAACTGTACACAGTACTCTAGACGGGGTCGAACCAATGAATTATACAGTTTTAATATTACTTTTTCCGATTTATTATTAAAGACTCGTCCGATGAAGCCAACCAATTTGTTTTCAGTTTTAACTACCTCTGAACAATGCTGACCGGGCTTTAAATCGCTTGATATAGTGATTCCAAGATCCCTTTCTTTACTTACTGCAGAAAGTTGTTGGCCATTCATTACGTACCGAACGCGATTGTTATTTTTTCCGATGTGCAACACTTTACATTTGTCAACGTTAAATTTCATTTGCCATTGATTGGCCCAACGTGCAAGTCGATCTAGATCTGATTGTAAAGCTTCTTCGTCGAGTGTCGTAGTTACTTTACTAGCAATTTTTTGTGTCATCAGCAAATTTTGATACTTTGCAAGTGAGCCCATCATCGAGGGCAAAGAAGGAGACACGAAGGGAGATTGCGGAAGGGAAGAGAAAGAGGTGGTGGAAGAAAAGGTGAAAGACAGGAAGGGAGGAAAGGAGTGTAGGAAACAGAAAAAGGGGAAGACGAGGGCAAGAAAGGAAAAAACGAAGGGACGATAGAGGGAAGTGGAGAGAATGTTAGCGGAAGGGATGGAAAGAGGAAAAGAGGGACAGATAGACAGAAAGATAGACAAACAAGTAACAAAAAAAAGATAGTGAAACAAAAGAATGTAAAGATAGCAGGCATCATGAAGCAGCTAAGGGAAAGTAAGGAAACAGGAGTGAGTGAAAATACAGCAAGCAAGATGGCTCAACTATAAACACTTGCCTGCGCCATAACGGGCGGCACTGACCACTAGGCCCCACCAAGAAAGCTTACTGCAGCCAAAGGCGAAACGTACAAAATAGATAAATACATAAATAAAAGGAGAAAGTGATGGTCACATAAAGAGCTGAAGATCGATGGAGAAAGGTGAGAAAGAGAAATGAAAGGAGAATAGACGAAAACTTACAAACACTAACAACAAAAGAGATGAAGAGAGTGAATTGAGAAAGCTGAAGAAGAGAAAGGAAAAGAGGGTAAACATAAGGAAAGTAACAACAAAAGAGATGAAGCTGAATGGAGAAAGATAAGGAGGAGAAACGAAAAGAGAATAGACTAAAGACAAACAAACATATAAAGAAAAAGAGATGAAGAAGCTGGATGGAGAAAGATAAGGAGGAGAAAGGAAAGGAGAGTAGAAGAAAGACAAACAAACATATAAACAAGAAGAGATGAAGAAGCTGAATGAAGAAAGATAAGGAAGAGAAACGAAAGGAGAATAAACGAAAGACAAACAAACATATAAACAAGAAGAGATGAAGAAGCTGGATGGAGAGAGCTAAGGAGGAGAAAGGAAAGGAGAGTAGACGGAAGACAAACAAACCAAGGAACACCAACAAACTTACCAGATGAACATTGCGGGTGATCTTCTTGCCTCGGAGTCGCCAGGTGAGGGTGGGGGGCGGCCACACACCTGAGGCCACGCAGGTGAGGTTGTACGTGCGCCCCCCGGACAGGTGCTGCGGTAACGTCCTCAGCTCAACCGCCACGGACTCCTCGCCTGGGGAAAAGAATGTTACCTTATTGGGATTTGAATTTCTTCATAATGGCATCTCCGCTGACTTGCTGTTATGAATTATACCTCCCCCTTTTGAGATATATTAACCTCGGTATGGATTTTTCTCTTTCTATTTGCCCTCCACTGTTCCGCTTTTGTTAGTCATTTTCTTCCTTTCTTCCTTCAATGCCTCGCTGTCTTGCTCTCGTTAGTTATCCTCTCGTTTATGCGATGTCTAAACTTTGATATTTACTGTGATATTTTTATACTATTATTTACTATTTACTATTTCCTTTGATATTTTACTTTTGATATTTTTCTCCCCTTTCTTTGCCTTCCACTGTTCTGCTCTTGTTAGGTATTTTCTCTCTTCTGTGTTATCAAATCTTCCTTATTTCATTTTTTTTTTTCTCTTCGGTGTTATCAAATCTTTCTTATTTCAATTTCTTCCTATTTTCCTTTCGCTGACTTACTCTTCTTAGTTAGTATTCTCTCTCTTTTTTGTAATATTTAAAACTTGGTAATACTCTTTTCCCTATTTGACTTTTATTATCTGTCTCTTTAAGTCATTTTCTTCTTTCAATATATCTTAACATTTGGTATTTCAATTTCCCCCTTTTAGACCTTCCGCTGTTTTGCCCTTGTAAGTTATACCTGTCTCGTAAAATACAAACCTTGGTATTGCTTTTCTACTGTTTACCTTCCATTACCTTGCTGTGTATAGTTATTCTCTTTTTTCAATATAACCTAACTCTTGGGATTTACGTTTTTTTCTTTTGGCCAACCGCTGTTCTGCACCTGTAAGTTATACCTATCTCGTAAAATATAAACCTTGGTATTGCTTTTCTACTGTTTACCTTCCATTACCTTGCTGTGTATAGTTATTCTCTTTTTTCAATATAACCTAACTCTTGGGATTTACGTTTTTTTCTTTTGGCCTATCGCTGTTTTGCACCTGTAAGTTATACCTATCTCGTAAAATATAAACCTTGGTATTGCTTTTCTACTGTTTACCTTCCACTACCTTGCTGTGTATAGTTATTCTCTTTTTTTAATATAACCTAACTCTTGAGATTTACGTTTTTTTCTTTTGGCCTATCGCTGTTTTGCACCTGCAAGTTATCCTCTCGTTTTGTGATATCGAAACCTTCCCTCTGTAAATGTGCCCTTCTTTGCCTTCCACTGTTTTCCTGTTATTCTATCCCTTTTGTGTTATCAGTTATCAGTTTCTCCCTATTTCCCCTCGACGGTCTTCCCCTTGTTAGTTGATTTTTCTTTTTCTGCGATATCTAAACACCAAGGTATATATATTTTTTTTCTTATTTGTGTTCCATTATCTTGCTCTTGTTAGTTATTCTTTCCTTTTAATATTACTTACTCCTTGGTATTTCAGTTTCTCCCTATTTGCCTTCCGCTGTTTGCCTTGCTCCTGTTACCTTTTATCTTTCATTTTTCTTCAATTACGTCTTATTGTTGATTGTAATCTCTTTCACCCCCATCATCAAGACTTTCTCACCACAATGTTACCTTCCTGTCGTCTCTTTAATTACTCTTACTTTCATTATTGCTTATCTCCTCTGTTTTTGTTTTCGTTAATTTTATGAGTTTCATTATTTCTCGTTCACGTATTAGTGGCTTATGTTTGTTTTTGTTAACTACTGCTACTACCACTATTACTACTACTACTACTACTACTACTATTACTACGACCATCAACTCCACTATGTCTTTACCTTTCTCGAGGAGGGAGAGCGATTTACTGAGAGGCGTGAGAACCGGTGTGTTGGCGGCCGTACAGGTGAGATTCTGGCCCAGGAGAGCGGCGGTGACGGCTTCCAAGTGGAGGATATTAGTGATCTGGGCATCCTGGGGCGTCACTTGATTGAAGGAGGTGTCGGAGGAGGAGGAGAACGAGGAGGTGACGTCCGTGGAGTAGGAGGACGGGGGGAAGGAGTCGTCTAGGGAGTAGGTGGAGGTAGTGGTGGTGCTGAATGGAACCTCCGCTCGCTCCTCCACTTCCGAGTCAATTAGTTCGTCTCCTGACCACCAGGTGACGTTGGGTTGCGGGTCCCCTGTTCATAATGACCGTGGAGGGAAAAAATGGATTAATGGAGGCATTTACCTGAGAGGCAATTTAGAGTTTTTTGTACCCACATGAAGACGAACAAGAGCTGGTGAGGAGGAGGAGGAGGAGGAGGAGGAAACATGAAAACATGGAAACATGGAAACATGGACTGGCAGGCAGCAGAAAGCCTGTTGGCTCATTACTAGGCTGCCTGCGTTCAATGATTTAATCAATCCGTTTGCCATAGGAGTGGCTTGCAGGGAAGGATTAAAGCACTTGTGTATCTACTCTTGGGAACGTTCAGCTCACTCCCGATGCAGCAAAGTGACTATCAATGCGTTTCTTGAAGGAGCTGATGGTCTCTGCGCTAACCACTTCTGCAGGAAGGCTGTTCCAGTGGCGAACAACTCTATTCGAGAAATAACTCCTGCCGATGTCGGTATTGCATCGCTTTGCTTGAATTGTTTTTCCGTTTTTTCTTGTTCTTAGGTTGGAGGAGGAGGAGGAGGAGGAGGAGGAGGAGGAGGAGGAGGAGGAGGAGGAGGAGGAGAAGGAGGAGGAAAATTTGTTATGGAAGAGGAAGTAATTGTCAAGGAGAAAATGGAGAAGGAAGAGAAAAGGGGGAGGAGGAGGAGGGGGCAGAAGAGGAAGTAGAGGTGGAGGCGCAGGACGAGAAGGAGGAAGAAGAGAAGGAGCATTGCCATGGAAATTATTTATAGAAACGAGAAAAGAAAGGGGAGAGAGAGAGAGACACCATCACACCTCTCCTCATCCGCCCATCCCCGCCACGCCTAAAGAGAACAGGCTAGGTACACACAACATTCAGCCAGGTAAGCACGGCCATTTAAAGAGCCGGACACGCCACACCTGTACGCACCTCCCCACGCCCGGCAGGTGAGGGTGAGCGGCCGCCCTTCCTGCACAGATACCACACCCTCCGCCGCCACGCCGCCCTCACTAAAGACCTCCAGACGCCTAGGCAACTCTGTAAAGGCGGGTAAAATGGGTTAGTGAGGGAAGGGTACTGAAGGGAAGGGAAAAGTACTGGAGGGAAGGGAATTGAAGGGAAGGTAACGGAAGAGCAGAGGAGGGAGGGAAAGGAAAGGAAGGGGTATGTAGGAAAGGGAAGGGAAGTGTATTGAAGGGAAGGGAAAAGTACTGAAGGGAAAGGAATTGAAGGGAAGGTAAAGGAAGGGCAGGGGAGGGAGGGAAAGGAAATGAAGGTATATGTAGGAAAGGAAAGGGAAGAGTATTTAAGGGAAGGTAAGGGAAGGGGCGGAAACGGAAAGGAAAGGGAAGGGCAAGGAATGGAAGGGAAGGTAGGGGAAGGGAAATGAAGGGAAGGGAAGGGAAGACAAGGGAAGTGAATTGAGGGGAACGGAGGAGAAAGGAAAGGAAAGGAAAAAAAAAGGAAAGGGAAGGGAATTGAAGGGAATGGATGGAAAGGAAAGGACGGGAAGGGAAGGAACGAACAGAAAAGAAAGGGAAAGGAAAGAAAAATGGAAGGAAGGAATACATGAGGCGATGAATGAATGAATGGATGAATAAATGAAGGAAGGCAGTAAATATGGATTGGCAGAGCAAGGAAGATTAAAATAAAGAAAGAAAAGGAAATGTAAAATGGAAGAGAAGAGAGAGAAAAGGTTTTAGAAGAAGGAAAGGAAAGAGAGAGAGAAGGTGGGATGGAAGGGAAGGGAGAGAAGAAATGTTGAAAGAAAGGAAAGATGGGAAGGAAAGAAGGGAAGGGAGAGAGAGAGAGAGAGAGAGAGAGTTTAGAGTTAGACAAAGGGAGACAGTCAGGGAGGGATTGAGGTAACGACGAAGTGTATGTGTGTGTGAGAGAGAGAGAGAGAGAGAGATTGCGGAGTTAGTGCAAGTTAGCAAATGATTAAGGGAGGAAGGGTGGAAGGAAGAGAGGTGAGAGAGAAGGGAGAGAAAGAGGGTGGAGGAGAAGGTTCGTGAGGTTGAGATTGAAAGGAAGGAAGAAACGAACGAACGAAGAAACAAAGGAATGAAGGTAGAAAAGAAAAAAAGGAAAAAAGGAAGGAATTAAGGAAGATAGGTAAGCAGGAAGGAAGGATGAGAAAGATATGGAAGAAAGAACGAAAGAAACGAGAGGGATAAATGTGATAATTGTGAGCAAGATAGGGAGGGTGAAAAGAGAAAGAGATGAAAGTGTGAAAAAAAAAGATATATGTAGTGTAGACATGAGGGAGGAGAAAATAATGAAAAAAATAAAGGGAAGAAAAAGTGGCAGAGAAGAGGAGAGAGGAATAACGTTCGTTCGTTAGACAAAGGAAGATAACAAGCATGAGGAAGGATGTGGCGAGGGAAGGAAGGAAGGGAGAAGGAAAATATTTATAATGCATATATACCAATTACTGTAGGAGGGGGGAAGGATAAAGAGGGAACTAGAAATAATGAGACAATATTTACATTTTTTCATCATTTGGTGTTATGAGAAGCTAACCTAACCAACAGTAATGAATAAAAACGTAACACAAAACATAACCCCCCCCCCCCCACACACACACACACATACACACACACGAGCCTAACAAACACACAAACACTTCAAAACAAAGCCAGCAACACCCACTCACCCACAACATACAGCAACAGTCTCTCATTTTGCGCTGGCGACAACTTGAAATCGAGTCTGCCTCTGTTCTCTCCTCGGTCACACCACGCAACACAACCCGAAACACACACACACACACACACCAACACCTCGAAATTAATCCTGCAACACCTACTCACCCACAACATACAGCAACACTCTGGCGTTATGTGTTGGCGTGGACTGGAAATCGAGTCTGCATCGGTACTCTCCCTGGTCGCTAAACTCCACCTCCTTCACCACCAGAGCCCAGTCCCACCGCCCCTGCACGCCCTCCTGGAAGCTGGCGCGCCCCTGGAATAAGTCTGAGGCCCTCGTGCTCCCCGCCTCGCGCCCGTCAGCTTCCCCAAGCCTCCGGGAGTCGACGCTGTAGGAGTTAAAGGAAATAGGTTAGTGGAGTCGGAGTGTTGTTGAAGCTCTCCTTTCTGCTCCCCAATTCCGTGTTTCTGTTTCTATTTTTTTTTTTTTGTATGTCTGCATTTCTCTGTTTTTTCTGTTATTATCTGTTTGTGTTTGTTTATCTATGTCTGTGTGAGTCTTTGTCTGTCCCTCTGTTTGTCTGTGCTTTTTTAATGTATATGTGGATCTGTGGATATGTTTATATGTTTGCCTGTGTTTGCCTGTCTATATGTATGCGTGGGTCTTCCTTAATGCCTTTCTCTGTTTTTGTGTGTCTGTTGTCTGTGTGGGTCTTTCTGTCTGTATCTGTTTGTCTGTTTTGGTTGTCTATGTGGGTCTGTTTGTCTGTGTCTGTCTGTATCTATTTACGTTGGCCTTTCTGTTTATCTGTTTGTATTTGTGTCTATCTATGTTTGTGTTGGACTTTCTGTCTGTCTGTCTGTTTTGTCTGTAGCTATATATTTATGTTTGTGTCTTTCTCTGTCTGTTTGTTTATCTGTGTTTGTCTGTATCCGTGTCTGTCTGTGTCTGTGTCTGTCTGTCAGTTAATGTTCCCCTTGTCAGTGTTTCCCGCCGTAATATCTCCTAAATCAATCAGGGTGTCCAAGGTGAGCCAGGTTAATTAGAAAGAAGTGTCACCTGCGCATCTCACCTGACGGGCTTCCTCCAATTGGCCGCGTCATTTATCAACATTTACGCGTTTTTTTTCGTCCTCGTTTATCATCGTCAACGTCAGTCGTCATTTCAGTCACCCGGTACCTCCCTCCCTCCCCACTCCCCTCTACCCCCCCCCCCTCTTTTTGGACGTTTAAAAAAAGCGAAAAGTGTCCAATTCTGAGTAATATATGATGTTTAAAGTGCGTCTCATTAAGTGGGGTTTGCTTTTGTTATTATTATTATTGTTATTATTATTATTATTATTATTATTATTATTATTATTATTATTATTATTATTATTATTATTATTATTATGCGTTGGCTCCGTTATCCTCCTCGCCAGCGCATTGGTTCGATTCCGGTGCTGGGTAACATTCAACTTGTCTCGTTCTTGGATTATTATTGTCATGAGAGAGAGAGAGAGAGAGAGAGAGAGAGAGAGAGAGAGAGAGAACACTGGGTACTGAAAACTCACAAACTAGATAGAGAGAAAAGAGAAAAACAGCTTAAAATGATGGAAAAAAGAAAAGATGGATAAGCCAGAGAGAGAGAGAGAGAGAGAGAGAGAGAGAGAGAGAGAGCACTGGAAGCCAAAAAACTCACAAGCTAGATAGAGATGAAAGAGATAAAGAGACAGCATAAGAGGATTAGAGACGAGGAAAAGACACAGTAAAGAGAGAGAGAGAGAGAGAGAGCCCTGGAAGCCGAAGAACAAACAAACTAGAGGGGGAGGACAGAGCGACAGAGACCGCCTAGGAGGATTGGAGACTCGGCCAAGACACACTAAACAGAGAGAGAGAAAAAGTAGGAAATAAAACCGTTAATGTAAGAGGTCACCTACTAAGTGCCGCAATGAAAAACAAAAAAGATAAGCGAAAAGTGTGAAAGAGAGAGAGAGAGAGAGCGGCAGAGAGCAAAACCAATTGGAACACTTATCCCCGACTCGTGTTAACTTCCGGCATCGCCGAAACTTTTCATACGTCGTTTTATTGTTTTTGAAAAGTTTTTTTATTATTTTCGCCGACTCGCAGACAGCAGACAGCAGACAGGGGGAAGGTCGCATGGCACGGGGATTCGAAGTATAGCATACGAAATATACACTTGAAAAAATACACAAACATACACATTAATAAACAAACCAAACACAGATGGTGGTGGAAAATGAGAGAGAGAGAGAGAGAGAGAGAGCGCAAGACGAGTTGAAAGGGAGAGAAAGATAGAGCCTTGCAGGGATGGAGAGAAAGAGAGGGATAGACAGGCATGCAGGCAAGGCTGACGAGAAAGGAGGAAAGTGATACCAATTGAATATGTAATATAATATATATATATATATATATATATATATATATATATATATATATATATATATATATATATATATATATATATATATATATATATTTGGGTAAAAGGCCATTGAAGATACTTGCTTTATTAAAGTCAACAACAGATTTGGCGTTATCTTTGTAAGCTGGGTTTTTTATCCTATTTCACGCACAAGGGCGCGGCCGTTATGGTTGAGATATCTAAGGTCCGTTCTCAAGACGTCTTCCGGCCTAGGTGACCATCTTCAGGAGATATTCTATGCTTGGTTGCTGGAGAAGGAATGACTGTCCTTCGTGTGGGTGGCGGTGGTATGCCAGGCTTTCGGCCGATCAGCATGCAGCTTTGTGCTCGCTGTGTTCTGCTCGGAAGTGACGTGTCGGCTTGCTGCTGTATGTTGATTTCAGGCTTCTGGTGTGTTGATGAGCACTGCCTCCCTCATCTTGAGTCTTTTATTGGTGATTTCTCTTATCAGTATTGTATTTTTTTCCATGTGCTGTCTCTTGATGATGAGTCCATGTTCAGTGAACACACACACACACACACACACACACACACACACACACACACACACACAGAGAGAGAGAGAGAGAGAGAGAGAGAGAGAGAGAGAGAGAGAGAGAGAGAGAGAGAGAGAGAGAGAGAGAGAGAGAGAGAGAGAGAGAGAGAGAGAGAGAGAGAGAGAGAGAGAGAGAGAGAGAAACGAAACAATCAGCTGAACAGAGAGGGAGCACGGGAGAAATGGATGAATAGAGAGACAGACAAACAGGGGGCGTTGGAAGACAGACAGACAGAGAGACGGACAGACAAGCGGACAGACAGGCAGGCAGGGAGGGAGGCAGGCAGTTAGCAAGTTGAGCCGTGCCTCTTAATGGCGCTAGAAGGCAAGTTATGCAGCACTACGCGGGAGAGATTCCAAGATTGAAGCCAGGCGGGGCGGGCGAGACTTATTGGCGGCACACACTCTACCAGACGACCGGGACTTCGGAGGGGCGCTGGATTTCACGTCTGTAGTGCCTCCTTCCTCTTACTCCTCTTTCTCTGGCCACAATAACTAGATTTGACTCACCCTTTCTATTTCTGTTTTGTTTGGACTTTAGACTTGAGCTGTATTACACTTTTATTGCATCTCTGTGTCCTTATTTTTCTTGTCTTTCTCAGGCCACAACGCCATTTCACGCACAAGAACTCGATTTGACTCTCCTCCTCTTCTTGGTTTGGGAATTGGTCCGTTTTGTTTTGACTTTAGAATCGAGCTGTATTTCACCTCAATAGTGTGGCCTCCTCCTTACTCCTCTTCGCTCAACCACTGCGCCATAGCCGTCACAAGAACTGGATTTGACTCTCCTCCTCTTTTCGTCTGGGGAGTGGTCCGTCTTGTTTTGGCTTTAGAATTGAGCTGTATTTCACCTCTATAGTGTGTCTTCCTCCCTCTTACTCCTCTTCTCCCGACCATTGCGCCAGCAGGTCTGCTGTTGTTTGTTCTTCCTTTGTGTTTCTTTGTGTTCCTTTGTGTTCCTCTATTCGTCCAACCACATTTCAATATCATTCACAATAACCGGATTTGACTCGCCCTCTCTTCTTCTTTTTGGGACGTCTGTATTGTTTGAACTTTATTTAGCCTTGAACTGTTTTTCATGTCTGTTGCATGTTCTCGTCCTTGTCTTCTTTTCTTCCTTTTCCTCCAGCGGCCACACCATCTCTCTCTCACAAGAACATGAAATGAATCTTCTCTTCTTATTGGGACTTGTGTGTATTGTTTGGACTTTGGAGGAGCTTCTTTTTCACGTCTGTTGCATCTCCTTCTCCTTCTCCTTCTCCTCTTCCTGCGCCCACAACTCCATATCACTCATTATAACTGGATTTGACTCTCCCACTCTTCTTCGTTTTGGGATTCGTCTTTATTGTTTGGACTTTGGAGGAGCAGTATTTCACGTCAATTGCATCCTCTTCCTTATCCTCTCTTCCTCCCACAACGCCATATCATTCACGAAAACTAAATTTGACTTTCTTTCTCTCCTTCGTTTTGTGATTCGTCTGTATTGTTTGGACTTTGGGCTTGAGCTATACTCCACGTGGGCTGCATTTTCTCACCCTGATCTCCTCCTCCTCCTCCTCCTCCTCCTCGGCCGGCCACCACGCCACATAACTCACACGAACTGGATTTGACTCTCCGTCGTCTTTTTCTCCCGGGAATCGCGTGTATTGTTTGTTGCTGCTCTGTTTTCATGGCGTTGTTTCCTCGCTGAGTCGATCCCAGAGTAGCTGAGGGATAGTGCCTTGGGTCTTATCCTTTATGATCCTCTTGATTCGCAATACGTGTTTACCTTTTCTCTCTAGAGGCATTGAGCTTTTACAGAGAGAGAGGGAGGGAGGTAGATAGTTAGATAGATAAAGATAGCGATAGTTGGAGAGATATAAATTGATAGATAGAGAGATAGATAGAAAGAGAGCGAATAAAAACGAAGTCACAGTGAGGCGCTGCAGGGCAAATATAGAACAGTAAAAAAGAATGGAAAGAAAACTTGTGTCCGGGAGAAAAATGGAGAAACAAATATGATTTTTTCCCCATGGCATTGATGGACAGTGGCTGCTTCGCCCTCAGATAAGAGAAAGGTCAGGAGAAGCAGGAAAAAAGGGTCAGGAACTACGTAACAATTCAACGGGTTTTCTGGAGTCCTTGTCTTGGGCATCATTTATCAGGAGACTCGAGGCGGACGAGACGCGGAGAGTTCGATGAAGAAAGATGAATAGGGTGATGGATGACAGCGTGGGAAGGAGATGGACAGCCGAGTTGATGAAAGAAGAAAGGAGAAGAGATGATAGAGGTGATCTTTTGGGGGCGTGACCTGTGTTAATAATGAAAAGAAAGGAAATATGAAGGGAATGATTGGTGAAAGCCTGAAAAGGGATGGATAACCAAGTTGATGAAAGAAAGAAAGAAGAAAGAAGTTGATGAAAGAGGAAAGGAAGCGAGATGATAGAGGTGATCTTCTTTGGGCGTGACCAATTCTAATATATGAAAATGAAGGAAAATGAAGTGTACGATTGGTGAAAGCATGAAAAAGTGAGGGACAGGGAAGTTGATAAAGGGAAGAAAGGAAGCGAGATGATAAGGTGATCTTCTTTGGGCGTGACCAGTTCTAATATATGAAAATGAAGGAAAATGAAGTGTACGATTGGTGAAAGCATGAAAAAGTGAGGGACAGGGAAGTTGATAAAGGGAAGAAAGGAAGCGAGATGAGAGAATGATCTTTAGGCAACGCGACCAGTGCAAATAATGAAAAGAAAACATGAAAGGAATAATTGGTGATAGCCTGAAAAGGGATGGACAGCCAAGTTGATGAAAGAAGAAAGGAAAAGAGATGCAAGAGGTGATCTTTTTGGGACGCGGCCAGTGGTAATAAATGAGAAGAGAGGAAACATGAAGAGAATGACTGGTGAAAGCGTGGAAGAGAAAAGGACAGGGAGGTTGATGAAATAAGAAAGTAAGTGAGATAGTGCAGTTGATCTTTCTGGGTGATGGCCGGTGCTATCAAGGGAGTTATAAAAGAAAAGAAAGGAAACACGGAAAGAATGATGAAGCGAGAAGTGAGAAAGAGATAGACAGTGAAGGTGATGAAATAAGAAAGGAAACGATGGTAGAAGTGATAATTTTTGGGTGCAACCTGTGCTGTCAAATCGAGCTATCAAAGAAAAGAAAGGAAACATGCAAAGAATGTTGGAGGGAAAATTGAGAAAAGATAGACAGTGAAGTTGATGGAATAGAAAGGGAACGACGGTGGAAGTGATGTTTTGAGGGTACGACCTGTGCTATCGAAAGGAATTATGAAAAAAACGAAGGAAGACATGGAAATAATGATGGAGGGAGGCGTAAGAAAGAGATAAACAGTGAAGATGAAATATGAGTGGAAACGATGATAGAAATGATCTTTTAGGGGTACAACCTGTGCTATCAAAGCGAGTTATGAAAGAAACGAATGAAAACATGGAAAGAATGATGGAGGAAGGCGTGGAAAGAAAGGACAGGTAAGTTGCTGAGATAAGAGAGGAGGATGGGAGATGACAGAAGTGATCTTTAAGGGTACGCCTCGTGCTATCAAAGGGAGTTATGAAAGAAAATAAAGGAAAAATCGAAAGAATCATGGCAGGAGACTTGAGAAAGAGATAGATAGTGAAGTTGAGGGAATAAGAAAGGGAGTGACGGCAGAAGCAATATTTTTGGGGTGCGTGGGATGCTATCTAGGAAGTTCCGAGTATTACAGAAAAGAAAGGAAACATGAAAAGAAAGAATGACCGGTGTAAGGGAAGAAGATAGAGTTTGACAGCGAAGTAAGGGAACTGATAAAATACGAAAGGGAAAAATTTGATAAAAGTGATTTTCTGCGTACATCCGCTGCTATGAAAACGACAACAAAGTAATATGAAAACATGAAATAGAGGGAAAGTGATGAGACGAAGTAGAGAGTAAAATATTAGGAGTCATCTTTCTGTGTTCTTCTGTAACAAGGAAATATGAAAGGAATGACTGATAGAAGACAAGACGATTGACAGGACAGACAGAAGGTTTGATGAATTGAAAAGGAAAGAGATGGAGTTGTTAGAAATTGCCTTTATGGATATTTCTCTTATTATTATTTTTAAAAGACTTTGAGGAAATATAAAAAAAAGGGATAATTGATGAAAGGTTGGTTAGAAAGATAGATATTTAGTTGGGTTGGCGAAACAAGAAATACTTAATGATATATAAATAGATAGATAGATAGAGAGAGAGAGAGAATTTACATAGATTTACATAGAAAATCAGACCACACAGACCCCATGGTCCAGACTAGGTGGTCTGTCCTTAAACCTAAGTGATTTTACATTAATCAGAAGGCTCCAAAACGTTGCATTTCTACTCTAGTTGATATTAAGTTGAAGGAGAGAGAGAGAGAGAGAGAGAGAGAGAGAGAGAGAGCGCATCAAGAGCAGCAATGAATAATTAAAGACGAACGGATACATAATGAAATCGCAAAGTGTATAACCCATGAAAGACGATTACAGGATAAGTGGACTCTCTCTCGCACTGTTCTCCGCCTCTTAACCCTGGAACGAAAATCAACGAAGAATGCAAACGAGGGCGGCCGGAATAGGTTTGGATCTCTTAGTAAACCCACCAAACTGCCCCTTATGAAACCCCTTAATGGGAAAAGTTATCAAGTTATATGCGTCTAAACTCAGGACTTGGGCAGTAAATATTACCTGGGTCACTTTTCATCACTTGCTACACCTTTCTCTCGCCATTGTTGTTGTTTGCTTCTGTTTACCGTTGTCTCCCCTTGGCGTGGATGCATCAGGATATTAAAGTCATCAAGTTGTATCATCTAAACTTCCACTCACTCACGACTTTGGCCTGTCAATATTTTCTAGGGCGCCTTCAGCCTTTTGTTAACTTTTTTATTATTTTTTTTCGTTGTTTGCCTTCGCCTCCCCTTGCCGTCGCTGCATGAAGATATTGTAGCAAAGTTTTCCAGCACCGCGTCCTCCTTTTTTGCGTTTGTCCTTCACCTCTCGACTTTCCTCATCCTTCATCTCCGCCGCCGCCTTGATCCTGCTCTCCTTCCTAACCTATGTCTCCGTACTCCTTTAATCTCTTCTTTTGCTTTATTACCTTCAACTGATCTTTTCCTTTTCCTTAACCTTTTCTATGTACTCTTTCCTAGTCCTTCATTCTATTATTTTGCTTTACTAACCTCAACTACTCTTTCCATTTTCCTTACTTTTGTCTTCATACTTTTCCTGCTCCTTCATTCTATTCTTTTGCTTTACTACCTTCAACTGCTCTTTCCCTTTTCCTTACCTTAATCCTCATATTTTTCCTACTATTTCAAACTATTCTTTTGCTTTACCTCCTTCATCTCCTCTCCTTCCTTGCTTTTCCTTTTCCTTATTTTTGTTTCCATACTTTCCCTACTCTTTAATTTTATCCTTATGGCTTACTTTCTTCATCTGATCTCTTCCTCTGCCTTATCTTTGTTTTCTTACTCTTTCATGTTATCGTTTCGCTTTACCACCCTCACCTGCTCTCTTCCTCTCCCTTACTTTCGTTTTCATACTCTTTTCATACTACTTCATGCTATCGTTATGCTTTACCAACTTCACGCCCGACCAAGAGTGAATAATGAAAATATTAGTCAGAGTACGTGTTGGTATTTGAATATGATTCCATTGTTTCGGTCATCCCTCCCTTAAACCTGGACTTTCGTAACTTTGCCTCTCGTACTTTTTCACGGTCTTTCATATCAGGTGCGAGTTCAGTTCACCTTTATATTTTGTTACCTTCACACCTGTCAGGAAATATTGAAACGAGGGGATCAAATTTTTTCTCTATTTGATTTATGTTCCCTTCGTCTAGTTTCCCGGTTCAGTCCATCGCTATATTTTGAGAGCCAGGGTACGTACGTTACACACACACACACACACACACACACACACACACACACACAGAGAGAGAGAGAGAGAGAGAGAGAGAGAGAGAGAGAGAGAGAGAGAGAGAGAGAGAGAGAGAGAGAGAGAGAGAGAGAGATAGAGATAGACAGACAGACACACACACACACACACACACACACACACACACACACACACGCACCTATAATCATCATCATCAGCAGCATTACGTCAGGCACGAGTCCCGGCTAACTCGTCCCCATCACGTCATGCACTCAACATAGATTTGCATGACGAATAAAACTCATATTACTTTTTTTCGGATATTTATGTTGGCGGCAGAATTTCCTACCTTTACCAACTTTTTTTTTTTTACTTGTCCCTTACTTCTTTTTTTTTTTCAGTGTGTACAGAACTTATTTTTATTTTTAGTGATTATAACTTTGAGCCTCGAGATTTAACTTGTATGTTGTGTTATTATTTATTTATTTCCTTCATTGGTCGTCATTCAATATTTATTTCGACTTTAACAAACACATTTTTTCCATCACCACCAAACTAATTTTCAGTGTTCCGAAAGAGAGAGAGAGAGAGACCAGCACGATTGAGGGGCTTCCATTTGTCCCGTGTCGTCCCATCATGCGCTCGCCTCCCATCAATCCTTCCTTCCCTTCCTCATTTTGGAAACTCGGACTTTCTATTTGGTATTTTTTTTGGTTTGTCATTTTCCAACCAGTCTTTCCGTTTTCATCTGTTTTCTTATTATTTTTTTTTTGTTTCACTTTTTCTTTTATTTAATTTTTCTCTTCTTTCAATCTTTCAGTTCGCGTGTTTTTGTTTCGTTGTTGTTTTTGTTTTTCGTTTTATTTTATTTTTTTATTTCGTTTCACTTCTTTATCTTTTTTTTTTTTATGTTTTGACCGCTCCCTTCTCTTCCGGTCTCTTTTCTCCTCTGGCCTTTCTCTCTCTCTCTCTCTCTCTCTCTCTTCGTGTATTTATTTTCCTTTTTGTTTTATCATATTCAGTTTTGTTTCTTCTTTATTTCTTTATTTTATTTACATTTTTCACGATTTTGCCATTTCATTTTTCTATTTTCTCTTATTTTTCTCCTTTTTACTTATCTAGTTTCGTCTTTGGTAACAATTATGATAGCAACAACAACAGCAACAAACACAATGAAAATAATAAAAAGATGAAGAAGAAGAAGAAGAAGAAGAAGAAGAAGAAGAAGAAGAAGAAGAAGAAGAAGAAAAGGAGGAGGAAAAAAGAAAAGGAAGAAGAAATAGAAGAAGAAGAAGAAGAAGATGGTAAAGATGATAACAGAAATATTAATGCTAACAAAAACGAGTCCAGCCTCAAACCATTAATCACATGTTTGTTTATCTGTACTGATGAAGGAGAAAATGTGCCAAAGAAAACGAGGAAGAGGAAGAAGAGGCGGGAGCAAAAGGAAAACGGGATGACGAAGATTAATGAAAAGGCGGATGATAATAATGATGTCACAATGATTAATGAAGCGAAACACTCAGGTAATTCCTTTGTCTTACCTGAGAGAGAGAGAGAGAGAGAGAGAGAGAGAGAGAGAGAGAGAGAGAGAGAGAGAGAGAAGAGAAGATAAGATAACCAGTACCACTTCTACTACTACTACTACTACTACTGCTACTACTACTACTGCTGCTACTACTACTACTACTACTACTACTACTATTACTATTACTACTACTACAAAGACTACTACTATTATCACCACTACCCTTACATGAAAAGCATCAATAAAGTAAAAAAAAAACATGATCGAGAAAGTTAAACACGAGATGCAAATTCTGAAAAAAAAGAAAAAATGAAAAAAAGTAAAAGACAAAAAACAGAGAAAGGAAGGAGAGAAGGAAGAGTATGGTTAAAAGAGGGAGATGAAAAATAAATGAATGGCTTTGAAGGTAGTGTAGACAGGTGTGGTGAGAGAGAGAGAGAGAGAGAGAGAGAGAGAGAGAGAGATGGGCTGGTGGACTATGGAATGACAGGCCTGATTTATTGAGAGAGAGGAAGAAGAGAAGCTGCTGGAGAGGAGAGGGAGGAGGAGGAAGAGCGAGAGGGAGGAATATCGTGGATAAATTTAGGAAGGAGGGCGGGATTGAAAACGTAAATAAATTAAGTTAGCGAGGCTGACGGAGACTGAAAATGTAAAAGGAAGAGAAGGAGGAGAAAAAGGAGGAGACAAGATGAAAATATAGTAGAGAAAGTAAAAAAAATAGTAAAAGAAGACTATTAAATGAAAAAGTGAAAATGTATAAGGAAGAGAGAGAAGAAGAGTAGAAGGAGAAGGGGAAAAAGAAGAGGAAAATGTTGAAAAATTACAAAAAAACTAGAAGAATATTATTAAAAGAAAACGACTATTGAAAACATGAATTTGAAGAAAGAAAAAAGAAAAATGAACGAAGAAGGAACAATGTCAAGAATAAAATATGGAAATACCAGAATAAAATAAAGATAAAACAGAAAGAAAGATGGCATTGAATATATGAGAAAGAAAGAAAGAAAGAGACAGTAAGAATTATCGGTCAAAAGAAAGAAATATGAACGCAAAAAAAAAAAAATACTGGAAAAGCAAATGTCGAGAGAGAGAGAGAGAGAGAGAGAGAGAGAGAGAGAGAGATGGACGACTCCTATAAAGTAAAAAAAAAAAAAAATGTCAGAAACGAGTGACTTTAAATATTATATGACATCGTAACGTGGGAAGGAAGCGGCAGAGGCGGAGGCGGAGGAGGACAAGGCCGGGAAGGTGAAGGCGAGGGCGGTGTGATGGCGGTGATGGTGTTCCTTTTAATCCATCTCCATCCATCTTATCAGGGCCAATATTTACCTCGCCGGGGCTGGATCTTATCGGGCGTTATCTCGACAGCCCTCCTGCACAACGCCTGATCCTGTCTTCCCCGCCCTCCGCTGATATAATGTCCACTTCGTATAATTATTTTCGTCTCCCTGTCATCCAATATTTTTTCCTCGCGAGTTACTCCTTCTATACTGCTCCTTATGCCTTCCTTCACTCTTCTTATTTGCTTCCCTTCTCTTTCTCCTTGCTTTTATCTTTCTTCCTCTTTTGTCTCTTCTTTGCCTCATCTCTCTCTTCATCAATTTTTTCCTTCTTCTTCCTTCAAGTACCTTTTCTTCGCCTTTTTTCTTCTTCCTTCCTCCCCTTTTTCCGTCCCTGTTTTCTCATTTCTTTGCTTTCTATAAATACCTTCCCTTTTCTGCCTTCTTCCTTCCCTCCTTTCTTATCCTTTCCCCCGTACTTCCGTCCCTCCACTCCCGCCCGCTTTCCTCTCCTCCCACTCCCTTTCTCCATCCGTTCCTCTCCTTTTCCTTTCCTCTCCTTTCTTCTCTATCTTCTTCCTTCCCTCTTCTCTCATTCTTCCCTTTGTACTTCCTTCCTTCCCTCCACTCCCACGCGCTTTCCTCCTCTTCCTATTCCTCTCTCCGTCCCTTCCTCTCCTTCTCCCTTCTCCTCCCTTCTCATCCTTCCCTTTATACTTCCTCCTTCCCTTCACTGCCGCCCGCTTTCCTCTCCCCTTCCCCCTTCCTCTCTCCGTCCCTTCCTCTACTTCCCCCTTCTCCTCCTTCCCTCATCAGTCTTAAGCAGTCTTCCCCATCGAAGTATCCTGCAGAGTCAAGCAATATCCTTAAAGCCTCGCTCTTGTGTCGGCTATCAAGTAAAAGTCATCGCTGCATCGGGTCTGCGCATGCGTTTACGTGTGGAAGGGGGTGAGGAAGAGGGGCCTGAGGTGTGTGGGTTAGAGTGCTCCTGTTTATCTTTTGTTGGGGTGATGTAGTGTGTGTGTGGGGGGGCGGAGGAGGAAGGGGGTCTGTGATATGATGTGGTGGTGATGGTGGTGGTGGTGAGGGTGGTGGTGGTGGTGGTGGTGTTCATCATAGTTATTATCGTCATCATCATCATCATTATCGCCCTCTTTCTCTTCTTGTTCTTGTTCTTAGTTCTCTTGTTCTTGTTATGCGTGTTATTCTTCTGCTTCTATTTCATTCCCTTGTTCTTGTTGCTGCTCTTCCTTACTGTTATCCTGTTTCCTTTTCTTTTTCATATTCATATTTTTAGCTATCTTCTTTTTCTTGTTGTTCTTCTTGTTCTTGTTTTTTTTCTATTGCACTTTTTTTCTTGTTCCCGTTCGTGTTTTCCTTTTTCCTTTTATTTTCATTTTTCTTCTTCTTTGTATTATTATGGGAAACATTTTTTCTTTTGGTGCAATGTTTCCTTTCTTTCACCATTTTTTTTTTTTTTTTGTCCAGTTGGTCATAATTTTACTTTACACGTTTTTCAGCACATTTCCATCCAATAATTTCTTTCGTCACATTCCAACGCTTTAAAGAGCCTGACGAACTCTCAAACATGCATATATTAACACTTTTTTCAGGCACTTGGAAGATATTCGAACACCTTTTTTTATGGTGGTGTGTTATGCGAATTCTGTCAGTGAATAAAATACATAATCAGCAAAAGTAGTATTAGTAGACCATCTTGAAAGCGACGAATTGAAGGCAAAATCACGTTCTGCAAATTCCAGTCCGCGTCGCCTTATCTCCCGTGTCTGTCCGTGTGTTCGTGCGTCCGTGCGTCCGTGTTTGTGCATTAGTTCGTGTGTTATTGAAGTGATCAAGAAGGATTAGGGGACTAGTGTGTGTTTTTTCTCTCCAATACTGACCGTTGTTTTCGATTCAGTGTGTGTGTGTGTGTGTGTGTGTGAGTGTGTGTGTGTGTGTGTTTCTCAATCTATCTACCTATCTGTATCTTTTTATCTATCTACCAAAATTTATCTATCTCTCTATCTATCTATCTATGTATCTATTTTCTTGTCCTCCTTCCTTCCTCACCTCTTCTCCCATATTTCTTGCTCCTCCTCCTTCATCACCACCAACACAACCTCTTTCTCCTCCCCCTCCTTATTCTCTTCCTCTTCCTCTTCCTCCTCCTAGCCATCAAATTTCAATCACCCATAGACCACTCCGTCATCCCTGTCTCTTCCTCCCTCTCTTCCTTCCTTCCTTCCTTCTTTCCTTCCTTATATCCTTCCTTTCTCTTTTCCCTGAACACTCGATAACCATAGTGTAATTTTCCTCCCCTTTATCTACCCTCTTCTCTATCCACACAACCTTCATCTTCTCCAAACTTGTTATCTTGGCTCCTCTCTTCCCTCATCTTAACAGGCACCCTCTTCTTCTTCCGACCCTTCCTTTCCTCCTTTCTCTTCTCTCCCCTTTTCGTACCTGTCTTTTCATTACCTTTTCATTTTCGTCTAAATTTGCTATCTCGTCCTTTCATGCCCTCATTACTAGACGAACCCTACTTTCCTTTTTTGGGGGGATATATTTCGTCTCTTTTTTGTACGTATCTATTCAATTATTTTTATCTTTTTCTCGTAACTTCCAATCTCAGTCATTCATTCTCTTATCCTCGGGAGTGCTCGCCTTTCTTTTTCTTTTCCATCTTCCCCTTCCTTCCTCTGCCTTTTCTTCCAACCTTTCTGTTTTCCACGTACATTCTCTCAGCCCTCAGAAAAATAACATATGCTTCGTCCTTTTTTCTAAGCCTCTTTATCTGTTTTCACCTTCTTCCTACCTCATCCTCTTCCTCCGTTTTCCTTCCTGTCGACATTTTTGTATATATTTTCTTCTTTCTTACTATCTCCTGTTTTTTCTACTCATGTTTTCAGGTTTTCATCTTCTTAAGCTATCTTATTTCTCTTAATTTATCATCTTCTACACTTCTGACACACTTTTTTTTATACGTTATCTCCTTACTATCGTATTTTATTTTTCTGATCATTTCTGCAGGTTTTCTTCTTTTTATTTTTTTCCTTCTCTAAGTCTGTCTTCTTCTATACCTCTCATACATATTCCTTCCTTCCTTCCATCCTTCCTTCCTTTCTTCCTTCCTTCCTCTTTCCCTCCTCATTTGGTTCCGTACCCTTATTTCCTTATCCTTTTCTTACCTCCTTCTCTACCTGCTTATCTTCCCTTCTTCCATAATAACATCATCTTTGCCTCCATTCCTCCTCTCCGGCCTTCCTCTGCTCTCACTCCCTCCTTTGGTCTCAGTAACATCATAATTATCTCTCTTCCTCCTCCACTTGTTATCTCTCGCCCTCAATCTGCCTGGTATTTTTCTCTCCTGTCTCCGTTGTTTCTATTTATCACTCCATCTTCTCTCTCTTTTTCTTTTTTATCTTTCCCTCTTACCCTCTTTCCTTTGTTTCCTTTCCCCAACCATTTATGAATACGTTTTTAACCTCTTCTTCCTTTTCTCATTCCATCAATTCTCTCCTTTCTCTTACTTCTTCATCTCGCTTTTATGTTTCCCTCTTCCCTTTTCCTGTGTTTCCTTTCCCAAAATTATTTATATTCCTTTTTAACCCCTTCTTCCTTTTCCCGTTCCATCCCTTCTCACCTTTGTTTAATTTTCTTTCCCCTTTCCTTCATTTTCCTTCCAGTCAATGTATTAACTTACCTTTCCCTTTCTTTCTTGTCTCTCCTCTTCCTCTTATCATCTCGTCCCTTCTCTACTTTTTTTTCTGTTTTCTTTACCTTTCTTCCTTCCATTCCCTCCCTTTTCCTTCCCTTTCCTTCCACTCAACACCTCAGTATTCCCTTCCTTTCTCCCTTGTCTCCTTCCCAACCTCCATCCATTGTCCCCTTTCTTCTTTATCTTTCCTTCTTTCTTAATTTTGTTTCCCTTTTCCGTCCCTTTCCTTCCACTCCACACCTCAGCATTCCCTTCCCTTTCTCCCCTGTCTCCTCCCCAAGCTTCCCTCTACTTGGCTCACTGCACCCTCTACTTGGCTCACCTGAACACTGGCGTCTTTGTGTCGTTTCTGTACCACAAGACGAGAATTACGGTGTCCTCAGGGGGTGGACGCGTCAGGTTACATGGGAGGTGCGCCGTTTGTCCCCTCACGGCGTACACGGCCACCAGGGGCGCTGTGGGAGAGACAGAGAGAACGTTGTTAGGTGGGCAGAGAGAATGTGGTAGTAGAGGAGGCAGGAGTGGATAGTGTGTTAGAGAGAGGATGGAATTACGTTGGCAGTGTGTTTGTGTGTGTGTGTGTGTGTGTGTGTGTGTGTGTGTGTGTGTGTGCTGGTGACTGCTGGAGGGAAGTAGGATGAGAGTGATAATTAAACGATGATGTACGGGGAAGTGAGGAAGGAGAGAACGATGCATCAAGACCTAAGATATATATTAGGAAGGAAAAGGTTATTGATAAAGGAGGGCAGGGCGAGTGTTGGCAAAGGAAGGAGGGAGATTGGATAAGTAGGACGTAAAATACCGGTTAGAGATTTAAGGAAGGAATTACTCATCAAGACCTAAAAGATGCTATGCTAGGAAGGAAAAGGTTGATGATGATGGTATTATGTAACCAAGTGAGTGTTGGTAAGAGACTGAAGGAGGTAGAATGAGAATGAGATGAAATGAAGATGGGCAGGTTGAAGAGTAAAGAAGGAACGACGTCTCAAGACCTAAAAGATGCTATGAAAAGGTTGATGATGATGGTATTATGTAAGCAAGTGAGTGTTGGTAAGAGACTGAAGGAGGTAGGATGAGAATGAGATGAAATGAAGATGGGCAGGTTGAAGAGTAAAGAAGGAACGGCGTATCAAGACCTAAGAGACGATATATTAGGAAGAAAAGTCATTGATCGTGGATGAACTGATGATTTTCGCGTTAGAGAGTAAAGAAGGAAGGATGTGTCAAGACCTAAGAGATGATATGTTAGAAAAAAGAGGTCACTGTGATAAATATAAAATAAAAAAACAGTGATGAGCACCTACAAACTACTAGTGGAAAGGCAAAAATCGACACGGCTTAAAGATAACAGCAAGGATGAGTTAGTCACAGAGGAGGAGGAGGAGGAGGAGGATGCAGAGGAGGATGGTTCATGAAGATAAGGATGCTGCAAGAACAGAGTCGGCAGCGTTAGGAAGCCCGGAAGCATGTGTGAGAAGCAGAGAGAGAGGTGGGATGTGAAGGGCCGCGTGGAGAGTTTGGGAAGTTTGGAGAGCTGGTTTGGTGGGTTGGAGGAATGCTAGTGGTGGTGGTGGAGGGTGCTAGGGGAGGAGGGGGAGGTAGTGTGGTAGTGGTGGTGGCAGTTGTGTTGGAGGAGAATGTTATGGGCGTATTATTGTTGTGGAGTTATATTGATGCTCTTACGTGTTGTTATCGTTCTGTGTGGTGTTATGGGGGTGTTACAGTTTAATTGTGTGCTGTTGTGGTGTCTATTCTGCGTTGTTTGCTGTATTGTGTGCTTGGTTTGTGAGTGTTGCTTCTTCCTTTTCCCATTCAATCCCTTCTCTCCTTTGTTTAATTTTCTTTACCTTTCTTTACTTTCCTTCCAGTCATTATATTAACTTACCTTTCCCTTTCGTTCTTGTCTCCCTTCTTCCTCTTATAATTCCGTCCCTTCTCTCCTTTTTTTCTGTTTTCTTTAGCTTTCTTCCTTCCATTCCTTCCCTTTTCCTTTCCTTTTCTTCCAGTTAACACCTCAGCATACCATTCCCTTTCTCCCTTGTCTCCTTCCCAACCTCCATCCATTCTTCCCTTTCTTGTGTTGTGTTGCTGTGTGTTGTTTCTTGTATTGTGTCCTTGGCTTGTGATAGTGTCGTGTATGTTACATGAGCTTACTCTGTCTGTTTATTAAGAAAACGTGTGAAGTGTTGTGTTGTGTTGTGTTTCGGTGTATTGGTTGGTTTGTTTTGAGAGTTGGCTTTGTGATAGCGTTATGTGTGTGTTACATGGGCATACTCTTTGTCTGTTAATAAAGAAAACCTCGTGATGTGTTGTGTTGTGTTGCTGCTTGTTATTTGTTGTATTATGAGTTTGGTTCGTGAGTGGTACGTGTGTGTGTTACATAGCCTTGCTCTTTTTCTGTATATAATGAAGAGAGAGATGTGTTGTGTTGTGTTGCTTTGTGTTGTTAGTTGTATTGTGAGTTGGGTTTGTGATAGTGTTGTGTGTGTAGTGTTGTGAGTTGGGTTTGTGATAGGAGTTGGGTTTGTGATAGTGTTGTTTGTGTTGTGTTGTGTTCCTCTGTGTTGTTAGTTGTATTGTGAGTTGGGTTTGTGATAGTGTTGTGTGTGTTGTGTTGTGTTCCTGTGTTCTGGGCCATGGAATCAGGCTTTCAGTTCGTGCATCGCGTGTAAACATATGACCTCCCTGCTCCTCCCCGAACCCCTTACCCCGGCGAGGCACGAGGGTTGGTATTAATGAAGAAATAATGCCGCCACGACTATGCATGATACCCGTGAAATGTTTGCTGCTACTTCACGAATGCCAGCGTGAATAATAGATGAATTAAATAAAGAGGCGAGGGTGGGAGCGCTGATAGCTAGCTTGTACTAAAGAATGGGGTGAGAGAGAGAGAGAGAGAGAGAGAGAGAGAGAGAGAGAGAGAGAGAGAGAGAGAGAGAGAGAGAGAGAGAGAGAGAGAGAGAGAGAGAGAGAGAGAGAGAGAGAGAGAGAGAGAGAGAGCGCTGGGGGTGGAATTTTACAGTACTACAGAGTAATCACATCATTCATTCCATACCTGATCGCCGTCCAGCCGCTCGTCCCCACACTGAACATAATCCCCTTGTATCCAACTCTGGCAAATCAGGTTATCGCTTTTTTTTCACCTGTTAACTATTAGGCCGAGTGAAGCTGAGCCAAATTCGTCCTAATTCGAGTATTGATGGTGCGGGGGCGTGTCACTGTGCAGAAATATACGGCTGTTGTACCATCTCTTTTAATATCTGATGATGCATTTTCATGTTAATGTGACACATATCCATTTAGGTCAAATAATATTAATCCGTAAGTTTATTTGTATATAGAAAACTGCTGCACTCTGATGACAAATAAGAACAAAAAATGGACTAGGACAGGTCATGTGTAGAACTGCTAATACGTGGACAGTGAAAGTGTGTAGAGCATCCAAGTAATTATTTAAGTCCGGATAGACAGAAGACCAGGTGTAGAGATGACATTTGAGCAGTTTCTGGATGGAATACGGTATCGTCAGACACAGAAATATTTGGGAACATTAAGAAATTCCTTTATCCTCTATTAGACCAGTAAGGGATGAAGATTAGATAAGATGAAGAGAACATGAAGACAAATTTACCTTGCCATCTATATTTGGGGTTTCGTTTTGATGGCAACACTGATGGCGTTAAATTGGGTATATAGGTTCCTGGTTCTACAGTTATTGGAGAAAATCGCTTTACGTCTCCACTTATATTTCGACGCGATAGGTATATTTATTTACTTTTATTCCTGAAAAATGGGATCAGGGAATTCCGAGGTTTTCTGTCCTATCCGGCACGAGTTCTGGCTTTATCTTTTTTATTCCTATTTTACGCGGGTTGGTATTTTCTGTTTGTATTCCTCCAACTCTCAGGATCCGTGAATCCAGGCGTATTTTCTGCCCAATCCGGGGCGAGTGAGTTCTGTTAACTATTCCCCCTCGCATGAAGGTTTGTAAAAAGTCCAGCATCTGCAAACATGCCTCGTAGCCCGCCGCTTCTTTATAGAAAAATATAAATTTCTCCGTCAAGTTCTTGCCGCGCTTGTTACCCCAACTTTGCAGCATACTCGAGGTGCAGTCAGGGGAGACTTTTGTATAATCTTATCAGCGTGTTCCTTGGCCTCTACGTGAATATTTTGTTTGATAAATGATGAATAGCTTTATGTTTCTATCTCTCTAATCTTTGTTGTTTATTTATTTATTTACGTGAAGGTTGTGCTCAATTAAATCACCGCATATTAAAAGTCACCTGTTGAATCATTATTTATGTATAAAGGTAAAGTTGGGGGCATACGCTGTAGCAGCGCGTGGCCTCGGTGCTCATCTCCGTGACATTGGCCCTTGAGCCTGTGGTGGGAGGGAGCCCATTACCCCGGGACACAGGGCCAGTGTGACATCCGGGTTACCACAGTTTACCTTCCCCAGGTTTCCCCAGGTACCCATTTATCGACCAGCCCGAAAGGGAGGATGAACAGCTGGGTGAGCTACACGCCGACTGCCCGGGCCGGGATTCGAACCCGGGCCCGCGGAGTAGAAGCCAGGCACGCTGACCACTAGACCACGGAGGCGTATTTACGTATAGCTGCCTATATATACCTCATTATTTATAAATTTTCTTACGTGAAGATTTTACTCAGCAGGTTAACTCATATTTCTATCTGTATTTGATTAATGTTATCTATTTGTCCACTTATTTCCACACTCAGTCATATATTCAGCAGATAAAATCCGTGCAAAGAATGGTAAAAACAGAAACAAGGAAGTAAAATGTCTATTGAATTTGTAAAAGGCGACTAATTTATTTAGGAGTTCTGGAAAGTGAAATCAATGAGGTTCTCGGGAGAGGAAAAGAACAAGGAAGGGAGGTGTTGCGTGTTCCTGCCCCCGGCGTTGTGGAAGGGGGTGTTGTTTACTGCTGCCTTTTATACTGGTGTGTTGTGAAAGTGGGGTGTTCTGTACTCCTGCCCTTGATATTGGCTTTGGTATGAAAATTATGAATGTTCTTCCTCGTCGTGATAATAATTAAAAGTGATGACGTTGATGGTGTTGTGAAAGTGATGAATTGAGTGATTTTTCTCGTCGTAATAATATTGTCCCACATTGATGGCGTTGATAGTGTTATGAAAGTAAGATTTTAAGTGTTCGTTTTCATAGTCTTACAAAGTGAAGCTATTGACGGCCTCTTTCCATGGTGTTTTGTATCACCTGATTATTTGCGCATGTTTTCTTGTATTATTGTGATAGGTTTTAGAGGAGGACAGCCGCGTTAAGAGAATTAGATTTATGTTTTTCAACAGGAAACTAAAACGTGATTCTCCAGGCGAGCAAAGTTGAGGATCAGAGAGCGCCATCGAGCAGCAATACATCATCACCGTGGATTAACGAAAGAGAGATTTATAGGGAGGAAAATTTCATAGATCAAGGAGGGTCGTCAATACACAGGCGGGCTAATGGAGTGCCCCCATCACGCTGAGCTTCGGATTATTGGTAACGACCCACATCTAACGATACAGACGATTATATGATTACGCCGGCAACTTTGGACGCACGCCCATTACTACAGCCACTACACGCCACTACAGCTGAGAGTTGGGACGCTAATTCCAGCACACACCAATGCACGAAGGGATGTGCACACTGGTATTAAAGGCCAACTTACACCACCACAATAGCACGAGAAAATTTCAGTCTTCACCATCTCTTATCACTTTGACATCTAAAACACGTGAATTTCAGGATATTGCAATGCACGAATGGCTATATATACACTGTTATTTAGAGGCTAACGCACACTATTACAATACCATAAGCAAACTTTTATCTTCATCATTTAATCCATCCATATCCTTGCAACTTACAGCCTAGGGTTAGCATAGAGCATATTGCTTTTAGGTGTTTATGGTCAGTTTACTAATCTCTACCCGGTGTTCAAACTGACTGATGAGAATGCAACACTGGGTAAATAAAACGTGAAGGGGCGTTACCGTAGAGTTTATCGACATACCTAACGAAGCGAGGGGTAAACGAGAGAGAGAGAGAGAGAGAGAGAGAGAGAGAGAGAGAGAGAGAGAGAGAGAGAGAGAGAGAGAGAGAGAGAGAAAAAAAAAGAGAAGAGAAGAGAGGAGAAGGAATGGAAATGAAAAGAAGGAAATGGATGGGTCTGTGAGAGAGTGAATGAATGAATGAATGAGGAAATGAAGTATATATATGGAAAGCAAAAGAAAGAAAAGGAAAGGATAAGATAAAATGAAGGAAAGTGGAATGGAAGGAACGGGAGAGAAAAGGGTTGAAAGGAAGGAAAGGAAGAGAGAGAGAGAGAGAGAGAGAGAGAGAGAGAGAGAGAGAGAGAGAGAGAGAGAGAGAGAGAGAGAGAGAGAGAGAGAGAGAGAATCCATTACTAGCTGTCTATGTGGAATACTGGTCCTTCAAGCATCTTCCGGGAACACTGCCGGAAGACCAAACACGCATACACGATGGGTTCAGGGAGGAAAAGGTTACCGAGAGGAGAGGCAAAGGGTGAGTCACGAGGGAGAAGGGTGAAAGGGTTGAGGGGGGGAGGAGGAGGAAGGAGGTGAACGTAAAGAGCAAGAATGTGAAGAAAAAAATATATCTCCCTCACCATCACTCCGCCTCAGTCTTCATGCTTTTAATATCTTCTTTATCATCATCATCATCATCATCGTCTCGTCAAGGTGTCACGCGTGTAAGATCAGACTGGTGTTTAGGTTCAGTTAACTTATTTATCGTGTGCGTGTATGTGTGTGTGTGTGTGTGTGTGTGGGTGTGTGTGTGTGTGTGTGGCTTTGTCGTATCTTGCTGCTTCTGCTAGTCTTTGTCATTGCTTTGTTGTACGTGTTAGTATGTGCATAGTGTATTCTCTCTCTCTCTCTCTCTCTCTCTCTGCCTCACTCTAAATGTTTTACTGTATATATTTGCTACCGAACCTCTATTTATGCGTCTGTCTGTCGGTCTTTTTATAAGTTTGCAAGTTTGCTCTTTTCAGTCAGCATTCCTCACTAAATGCCTCGCATCCTGTCAAACCCTGAGAGACAGACAGACAGACAGACAGACAGGCAGACAGATAGATAGACAGACAGACAGACAGACAGACAGACAGATAGATAGACGGACAGACAGACGGACAGGACGGGAACACGGCTGCATGGCTGCCTAAAATGATTGATGTATAAAATGAAATGCGTCGCCGCGATTCAAATCCACTTTTTTTACACATTCGTCCATCGGCAAGAACGAATGTAAAAAAATATATAAATAAATCGTACTTGCTTTTACTTTTTTACTTATTTGTTTTAATATATGTGATTTATTGCTTATATATACAGAGATAGTCGTTTTCCCATTGAATTCTGCTCTGTGCTTAAAAAAAATTAAGTATGAACTGTGGCTGAGAGAATGAAGGAAAAATAATGATGATGATGATGATGATGATGATGATGATGATGATGATGATGAGGAGGAGGAGGAGGAGGAGGAGGAGGAGGAGGAGGAGGAGGAAACAAAGACAGGCAACAGGAAGCTTATTGACTCATGACGAGGTTGCCTGTTCTAGAGCCATGATCTGCCAGACAGTCACTTGGTGCCCGCAGAGCAGATCAAAGCAGTTCGGTGCGTATGTTGAGTTTACTCCGTCACGAAGTAACGGTCGATGCACTGTTTGAAGAAGGAGGAGGAAGAGGAGGAATGAAGAAGAAGAAGAAGAAGAAGAAGAAGAAGAAGAAGAAGAGAAGAGGAAGAAAAGAAAAAAAGAAAAAGAAAAATATTAAGAAGATTAGAAAGCAGAAGAAATATAATAATAATAAGAATAAGAATAAGAATAAGAATAAGAAGAAGAAGAAGAAGAAGAAGAAGAAGAAGAAAAACGAAAAAGAAAAGAAAAAGAAGAAGAAGAAGAAGAAGAAGAAAAAGAAGAAGAAGAAAAAGAGAAGAAGGAAAAGAAGAAGAACATAAGAACGCAGGATCAAGGGGAGCGGGCAACAGAAATCTGGTTGGCTTATGGTAAGAAGATCCTCTTTAGTTTGTCTCTCAGCAGGAGGAGGAGGAGGAGGAGGAAGAAGATTCATGGTGTTTTCCTGAAATTTAGTCCCTCAATCCCTTTCTCTATTCTTATCCCTCCCTCCCTCCCTCCCTCCATTCCTCCTTCCCTCCCTCCATTCCTCCCTCCCTCACTCCTTCTCTCACTCCCTCCTTTCTTCTCCCCTCCTCCCTCCCTCCCTCCTCTCTCTCACACAAAGCTTTAGGTCGTGTATCAGAAGGAACAGGCGGAGAGAGAGAGAGAGAGAGAGAGAGAGAGAGAGAGAGAGAGAGAGAGAGAGAGAGAGAGAGAGAGAGAGAGAGAGAGAGAGAGAGACACACACACACACACACACACACACACACACACACACACACACACACACACACACACACACACACACACACACACACACACACACACACACACACACACACACGTACACCACACTCACACACATCACACAAAAACAAACAAACACACCCACAGTTCTTTTCTCTCCCTATCGTTTGCCACTTCCAGAAAAAAAAAATATAGGAAGGAAAAACATGAGCCTCTGAGGTATACAAACACAGGCTTTATAAATACGCCGTGAGCTTTGAACCTAAAAAGAAAAGCAGCAAGGCGTAAAAAGTGGCGATTATGTGAACTAAAACCTAATTACTATATTAAAACGAGAGAGAGAGAGAGAGAGAGAGAGAGAGAGAGAGAGAGAGAGAGAGAGAGAGAGAGAGAGAGAGAAGTCCCCTAGTCTGTATCTTATCCCTTCCTCTCTTGTTTTTATCCAGCTATACATGAAAGCGGAGTGGTTAAGTGACCTTCTTGAGGGGAAACGAAGAGGACGAGGAGGAGGAGGAGGAGGAGGAGGAGGAGGAAAAGCACTGAGAAAGGGTGAAATAAATGAGACGTGACATGGGGAGATAAAGCAAGAGAGAAAAAAAAGGAGGAAAAGAAGATAAAATACATAGGGAAATGAAGTAAAGAAGATGAGACAGCAAAAGGAGGAGAAGAAGAAGTAGGGGAGGAAGGGTAAGGGGAAGAGGAACAGGAAATGAAGGAGAGGAAGAGGATTAGACAAAATATATAGGTGGTTGAAAGAAGGTACGGTGAGATGGAAGTGGGAGAGGAATGAATGAAAGTAGATAGGAGAAAGATGATAAGGGAAAAGGCAAATAAATGTAAACGGTAAAAAGGGACAATGACGTAAGGGAAGGGAAAGAAAGAGGAAAGAGATGAGAGTTATTAATGAGATGTCAGATGATAAGAGGAGAAAGACGGAGCACACAAAAAAGGAGAATCAGGGAATGGAAAAACTGTACGATAAAAGAAGGGAGGAAAAAGTGAAGGGAAAGGAAATGATGTAAACGGTAAAAAGGGACGATGACGAAAGGGAAGGGAAAAAAAAGAGGAAAGAGATGAGAGTTATTAATGAGAGGGAATATGATAGGAGGAGAAAGACAGCACGCAAAACAAGGAGAAACAGGGAATGGAAAAAATGTACGATAAGGGAAGGGAGGAAAAAGTGAAGAGAAGGGAAGTGATGTGAAGGTGAGAGATCACGACACGGAGAGGAAATTAAGAAGCTGAAGAGGGAAGGAGAGAGAGAGAGAGAGAGAGAGAGAGAGAGAGAGAGAGAGAGAGAGAGAGAGAGAGAGAGAGAGAGAGAGAGAGAGAGAGAGAGAGAGAGAGAGAGGAGGAGGAGGAGGAGGAGGAGAAGGGGTAAGTGAGTATAAGGAGATCAGGCCCTCACCTTTAACTCTTCCTCCTCCTCCTCCTCCTCCACTTTCTCCTCCACCTTCTCCACTTTCACCTCCTTTCTCCTTCTCCCTCTACTTCTATTTCTCCATCAACTCCTTTTTCCTGTTCCTCCTCCTTTTCCTCCTCTTCCGCTACTTCTTCTTATTCCTCCTCCTCCTCCTTTTCCTCCTCCTCCTCCTCCTCCTCCTCGTCCTCGTCCTCCACGTCTCAAGGTACCCACTAATGTAATTCAGTCCACCTTTAGTTTTCCCATGATAACAAGAGGCAAAGTTGGCTCAGGTGTGTATCAGAGGCGGGGCGCGGCCAGGTGAGTCCAGCCAGCCAGGTAAAGGCGAGCGAGGCGAGGCGTAGAGGCGGAGGCGGAGGCGGAGGCGGAAGAGGAGGAGGAGGAGGAGGAGGAGGAGGAGACGGAAGCAGAGGAGTACGGGGATGAGAAGGAGCAGGAGGAACAGGAGGAGGAGGAGGAGGACCGTACGAATGAGTGGAATTTGATATTAAGTGTGTGCGTGAAAAAAGGCAGAGGAAGTGTGTTGTTGATGATATTATTGTTATATTTATTATTGTCTTTCTTATCGTTGTTGTTGATGTTGATTGCTGTTGCTGCTTCGTTTGGGGTTGTTTATGTTGTCATCATTCTCAGCGTTATTTTCATTATTGTTATTTTAGTATTATGTTTTTGATTAAGCTTGAAAACTATGTAATGAAAATAAAACGTGTATAATAAAAGTTCATGAGCTACAAAGTGAAAAAAAAGGCAGTTTTAAGAGTGGTCACATTTTTTGTCACTTTAATCACCTGAAGTACTTTAATAAAATGTTGCAGGTGTGAGTGGTAATTAGAAACGCAAAGAAAAAAAACGAAGCGTAAACCCTGAAATAATATGAGATTGGTAACCATGTTCTGTTAATTGGCCTTTGTAGGTGAGGAGGACAAAGGTGGCGGCGGGTGAGGGAGGTTAGGAGGGTGAAGACGTGTTTTAGTGGGAAGGGAAAACTCGGAGATATAACCCGTGTTGTGTTAATTGCTTTCTGGAGATGAGTCAGGCAAAGGTAAGCGTAGGCGAAGGTTAGGTAAAGAAGGTAAGGTTAGTTAAGCCTGCTGAGAGGATTAAGACGAGGTTAAGCAAGGTATAATCAAGTGTTAGTAAGGATCTTAAGATGGTGAACACTACCCATTTTCTATCATCATGGCTTTGAAGGGGTGACAGGAGAACGGTAAAACAGAGGACAAAGGTAATGACAGGTAAAACGGAGGAGGAATTTGATGCTGGACGTTAGCTGCTGTGCGTGGCCTCTATGTTCATATCCGCCGCATTGGCCCTGGAGCCTGTGCTGGGTAAGAGCACATTACCTTTGGACACAGGGCCAGTTTGACAATCAGGTTACCACTGTTTACCCTCTCAGCCTTCCCCAGTAACCCGTTTCTACCATTTCGAAAAGGAGAACGAACAGCTGGTTGAGCTGCACGACTGCCCAGGCGGAGATTCGATCCTGGACCCGCGGATTCGTTAGTGAAAAAGCGAAATTGAGAAACAGTTTCCATTTTCTGTTATTTCGGCTTTGCAGGTGAGACGATCGTAGGTATGACAAAGGAAGATCATGCTAACTGACAGGGACGATGAATATTATGTTAGACGTTAGTGAAGGAAATAAAAATAGAGGAGCAATACCGTGTTTCTGTTAATTCTGAAATTTACAGACGAGACGAGCGAGGGCAAAACGGACGAGGAATTTAATGCTAGACGTTCGTAAGGAAATAAAAATTGAGGAACAGAAGCCGTTTTCTGATAATTAACTTGAAGGTGGGACACGTGGACGGGGTAGGCGAGGAAGGTAATGCCAGGTGTAAGTGGGGAACTAAAAATGACATTGGAGGCAAGTGGGCCGTAATGGAGGCTGTGGGGCTGTAATCGTGTGGCGTGCGTGCCGCGGCGGGAGTGGGGTCCGAGCCGCTATTCCCGCACATCAAGGGTTTCAGGTGAGTCAGGTATACGTGTCGGCCGCTCAGGGGCATGAGCCTCGCGTGGGTTATGTTATGTGCCGTGGCCGCGGGGATGTGTCGGCGGCGCTGCACTTGGGGTTCGTTTCCACTGACATACATACACACATGAGTTTACATTCACAGGCAGTCATAATTACACACACACTACTACTATTATTACAACGATTTCTACTACTACCACTACCACTATTACTACTACTACTACGACGACGACGACGGCGACGACGACGAAGACGACGACGACTATTTACTGTGGTCTCTAGCATCTATTAATGTAATCAAAACCTATTAAAGAATCAATGCAATTCCAAAACTAACACACACACACACACACACACACACACACACACACACACACACACACACACACACACACACACACACACACACACACACACACACACACACACACACACACACACACACACACACACACACACAAACACACACACACACACACACACACACACACACACACACAGAGGTGGGGTTCAGGCAACTAGCTGGCCCTAATATCAAGGCCATTGAGGCTGTTAGTGCGGTGTTCTGTGGCCGAGAGAAGCGGAATACATGTCAGTGAGTCTCGTTGGGTTACCTTTATAGACATAGACCGGATTTTCATGCTTGTTTTGTGCGCCACACCTTGCAGGGTAATTACCAGTGTGGCTATTTTTTCTTGGTTCTTTTCTTTGATAACGAAATTTAAAAGTGTTGAATAATGTTTGGTATGATTTGTTTATTCACCGTCACTTTATACACAATATGAGTCCGTACATAGTAAATCTGAAGTGTTTTTAATGGACAGGAAACATAGCGTTTACTGTTTAATAGGTTTTTGTATGCAAGGAAGGAATGCAAAAACCGAGTGTAATAAACAACAGCAAAAATAGAGAGAAACAGAGGAAATGGGTTGGAGGGGGAGGGGGCGAGAGGCACATTGAATACTGTTTACTAGGCATTTGTATATAAGGAAAGGATGCAAAGGCTGAGTGCAATAAACAGCAGCAAAAATAAAGACAAAAAAACAACAAAATGGGTGGGTGAGTGTGTATGTTGGGAGGGAGGGGAGAAGCACACTGCATTTTTTTTATCAGATTTGTGCATGTAAGGGAAATATGTAATAAACAGAAACACACACACACACAAAAAAAAACGGGGGAAAAACAAAGTTGAGGTGTTTTAAAGGTGGAGGTGGGGGGTTGGCTAGAAGCACACTGCATATTTTTTTACCGGTTTGAGCATGTAAGGGAAATATGTAATAAACAGCAGCACAAACAAAAACAAAAAGGGGAAAAAAAGAAAGTTGAGGTGTTTCTACGGTGGGGTAGGTGGGGGTGGGGGGTGGTGGGGGGAGAAACACACTACACATTGTTCACCGGGTTCGTGCATGTAAAGGAAGGACGTCATGAACAGCGGCACAAACAAAAACTAAAAGGGCCAAAAACACACAACATTGCCCCGTGCGCCATTATCCCCCGGGCTTGTTTTGCTCATGGCCGGGAAATTGTATATCAAGTGAATAACCTTCCATTAGCCGGGCGTTAGTTTTGCTCGGCTATGATTAATGAAAATGAAGAGGAATTTGTAATCGCCGAGTATATTTCGTCCGTGCGCGCCGAGAACACCCTGGAATTACTGCGTTTATGTGTGTGTGCGTGTGTGTGTGTGTGTGTGTGTGTGTGTGTGTGTGTGTGTGTGTGTGTGTGTGTGTGTGTGTTGATATTGTTTATAGTCAGAGAGAGGAGAGAGAGAGCCTTTTGAGAGAGAGAGAGAGAGAGAGAGAGAGAGAGAGAGAGAGAGAGAGAGAGAGAGAGAGAGAGAGAGAGAGAGAGAGAGAGAGAGAGAGAAAGTGTGTGTGTGTGCGTACGAATAATAGAAATAGAAAGAACCACGTTTTATTGTATATATATTTCAGGTGTTAGGGATTTCCGTGAATGATGCACAGCGCGTGAGTTTTCTCCTCGGCCGTGCAATACAGTAATATAGAGAACGACACAGTAGCTTTAATTTTGAAACAGGTTTTATGGAACGAGTCGACTGTGATCCAGTAAATATTAGTTCTGTTGTCTCGTTTATCATATTCAAAGGCTGCGAACATTTTAATAAGCGAAGTTATTATTATTCAAAGAACCGAATAAAATATGGCAGCTGCAGTATTAGCTGGCTGCTTTGTTCGGTTCTCATCATAGTAAAGAAAACAAACACTCGTCAGAAAACATCATCGTAAGTAGTATTTTTGTTTTGTCTGTATTTAGATGTAATAACATGATTTTATCTAATTTTATTATTTGTGTATTAAAACAACTAAGTAAAAAAAGCAACTTTTCGCCATAATTCGAAACAATACCAAATATTTTTCACCTTAATTTTTACTTTGTATTAAAAAAAAATGAAAATCCACATCATAACATTAATATAACTTCTGTTTTTCATAATTTCCCAGAATAAAAAAGAGAAAAGTGCAAAACTATACCGACCATTTTTCTATTTCGTTTCTATGTTCTCATATTAAAAAAAATGCACAGTAGATAGATAGATAGATGGGATAGGTAGATATATAGATGAATAAAACGATAGACTGATATATAGATAGACAGATATGTAGACTGATAGATACAGAGATAAATAGATGGATATATAGATGGACAGATAGACAGATAGATAGACAAATATTGACAGATGGTTAGATAGATAAGTAGACAGATAGCCTGATAGATATAATAGATTGATGATTATTATAATTCTCCTTTTTTTCCACTAGATAGATAAAAAGAATGATAGACTGGCAGAAAGATTGATAGATAGATAGAGACACATAGACCGACAATGATTTTACTTTTTTCTTTTTTCCTCTATCCCCTTATATATCCTTACGCCAGAAATTAAAAGAAAGGAAAGAAATCAAACTAGCTTAACTACCATACCTGACCGAGTTCAATTAAGTCATACCTCGTAACCTATAACGCGTACATCGTCAGCGAGGGCGCGCATGGTCCGCTCGGCTCCAAACATTCGCAGTTAACGTTTACAGCGCCTCGGAGTGTTATGCCGAAACGTTGGAATTGAGCATAGTGATTTTTTTTTCTTAAGGCGTGTGATATCGTGTTCTTTGTGTCTCGCCTCGTAGATTAATAGATAAGTAGGTGGACAGCTGGACAAGATAGATAAATGGATGGTTAAAAATAGACAGATTTATAGATAGGTACATAGAAAGACAGATAGATAGATAGATACATAGATACATAGATACATAGATTGATAGATAAAGTTAAATTGATTGATTAATTGTTTGAATGACTGACTGATAGATTTATTGATAGAAATAGAGATGAAAAGAGCGATAGATAAATAGAGTGAAAAATAAAGAGAGAGAGAGAGAGAGAGAGAGAGAGAGAGAGAGAGAGAGAGAGAGAGAGAGAGAGAGAGAGAGAGAGAGAGAGAGAGAGAGAGAGAGAGAGACTCATTGCGAGTGGATTATGCCGACACAGCTTAACAGAGTAATCCTTACGTATGACAATGGTACAGCTGGACGAGTAATTAGTGTCAAGAGACTGCCAATAAACTTACTATACACATGTTACATAGGCAGGCAGGCAGGGAGGGAGAGAGGGAGGGAGGGAGGTAAGTAAGTAGGTAGGGAGGGAGGTAAGTAAGTAGGTAGGGAGGGAGGGAAGGAGGGAGGTAAGCAGGGGGGGAGAGGGAGGGAGGGATCAACAGAAAGGCAAGATTCATATGGCCGGAAATATTTATGTTGGGGAGAGAGAGAGAGAGAGAGAGAGAGAGAGAGAGAGAGAGAGAGAGAGAGAGGTAAAAATAAGGTAGAAAGAGAGAAAAGAGGAATAAGTGTGAAGTGTAGAATTGCAGAGAGAAATAAATGAGGGAAATAAAGAGTAACGAGAAGGAGAGAGAGAAGAAAAGGAAGGTAGAAAGAAACATGGAATAAGTGAATAGTGAAGAGAAAGTAAATAAAGAATTGCAGAGAGAAATAAATGAGAGAAATAAAAAGCAATGAGAAGGAGAGAGAAGAAAAACACGGTAGAAAGAAAGAAAAAAAAAAGTGAATAGTGAAGAGAAAATAAAGAATTGCAGGGATAATTAAATAAGCAGTATACGATGCAACGAAAATGTAAAGGGGAGAAGAGGTTGGAGAGAGGAAAATATAAGCATCAGAAAAAAAAGAATTGCAGGAAGAGAAAAATAAATAAGAGGAAATGGGGTCAACGGAAATGGAAAACCGGGAAAGGGAGGGAGAGAGGAAGAAATAAGCATTAGATGAAGAACTGCATGGAGGAAAAAATAAATGGAGGAAGAAATAAGCATTAGATGAAGAACTGCATGGAGGAAAAAATAAATGGAATAGGGGGCAACGAAAATGGAAAACAAGGGTAGAGAGGGAGAGAGAGAGGAAGGGATGAAAAGTGAGGCAAGAGAGAGAGTATGGAGTATGGGTGAGTGGAAGAGGGGGGAGAGAGCGAGGGTATAGAGTGAGGCATGGGTGAGAAGGGGAGGGGGGGGGGGAGGATCAGTGAAATATAGAGAGGCAAGCGGGGACCCTGACTCTAAAACCGAACTAATGGATGACCTATTGATGGTAAATTGAGGTAAAACACCGTAGCCCACTGCGCGCACACACACACACACACACACACACACACACACACACACATATCAATCCAGTCAACTTTTTTCTTTCTAATTTCCTTTTTTTTCCACCTTTTTCACTCTTTACATTTCTTTTTGTCTGTAAGTTGTAATAATTCTTTCTTCATTATTTTTTCCTTTCCTTTAGTTTTTTTTTTTTCTCGCTTCTCTACTATCATCTTTTTTGCTTCCCTTTCTTATCAAAAATGTGTTAATGCCTTTATATATCCCTCCTCTCTTCTTGCTTTCTTTTTTTTATTTATTCTCTTCTTCTTTCTCTCTTACTTCTGTATTTCTTCTTTCCTTCTTTCTCGTTTTTACTTCTCTTTTCTTTTTCCTACATTTTTTCTTTTTTCTGGATTTCTTCTTTCTTTCGTTTTATTATTTGCTTCTTGATTTCTACTTTACTTCCTCATTTTATACTTCTTGATTTCTTCTTCCTTTTATTTTTTCTTAATTTCTTCTTTCCTTTCCTTCTTTCTTTTTTACTTCTTGGTTTCTTGTTTCCTTCTTTCTTTTTTACTTCTTGGTTTCTTGTTTCCTTCTTTCTTTTTTAGTTCTTGATTTCTTCTTTCCTTCTTTCTTTTTTACTTCTTGGTTTCTTGTTTCCTTCTTTCTTTTTTATTTCTTGATTTCTTATTTCCCTTCATTCTTTCTCTTTTGGTTTTAATTCCTTTCTTTTTTGTCTTCCTCTCTCTTCCTCATCGTTCACCTCTTCCTGTTTCGTGTTTCTTTCATGATCTTATGTAAGTAGAGAGATAATTTGACATTTAAGAGAGAGAGAGAGAGAGAGAGAGAGAGAGAGAGAGAGAGAGAGAGAGAGAGAGAGAGAGAGAGAGAGAGAGAGAGAGAGAGAGAGATGAACAAAGAGAACTCGATATTTAGCTAGTGGCATTACCCTTTGTTTCTGTTGTAAAAAAAAAAGTAAGGATATGTGAGTAGCTTCCTGCGTGTGTTTGTAATTGATCACTTTGTCGCTGCTTTTATTGTCGTTGAATTTTTTTTTCTTGTTTAATATAATAACACAAGTTTTCTTTTTGGCCACTCCTCTCTACTCTGTGCAGGAGCAGTAAGGAGCGGGCTTTTTTTTTTTCATTATCGTTTTCTTTTTTTACGCCCTTGAACTGTCTCCTCTGCTGTAAACAAAAAAAAAGTAATTATTCGACACAGCTAATAATTCTACTTCAGTCGCATATTTCTTTTCCATTCCTCTGTGATCATATATATATATTTTTTTATGTTCCGTTGAGTGTATTTTTATGTAATGTTTTCCCTCTTTCTCTTTTACTTCTTGCCTTTCTTCCTTTTTTTTTTTTTACTTTTTTGATTTCTTTTCTTTCTTTTTTTCTTTTTTGTTTCTTGATTTCTTCTTTTCTTCTTTCGTTTTTTCTTCTCGATTTCTCCTTTTTCTTCTTTTCTTTCTTGCCTTCCTTCCTCTTCCTCCCCGTTCTGTAGCATATGCTCCTGTTTCTCTCATCATTGTTAGACGCATTTGTTCCTGCATCATCTAGTTGTACATCCTTTGATTGCTTTCTATATAGCACTTTCCCTCTCCCATTCATAGCACTTTCCCTTTCCCGATTCATAGTATTTATATTTTTTCATCATTGTTAATCGCCTTTATTCTTGCATCATTTAGTTATACCTCTGCGTTTTTTATTTCTTGTTTTACCTTTTCCATAACATATTATTTACTTTTCTTTCATAATTGTTAAGCCTTTATTCTTGCATTATATAATTTTACCTTCGTTGAGCATTTTCTGTTTAGTATTTTTCCTTTTCTGTTCCTTATTATTTACTTCTCTTTCATTGTTGTTCAACGCATTTTATTCCTGCATCGTAATGAAACACATATACCTGTTCGGTTCCTATCATATTTCCTTTTCCCTTTGTCATGTATCTCTTTTTCATTATCGTATTGAAATATTTACACGTTATTGTTAAACATTTTCTTCTTCCCTGTCACGTTTTATTTTCACGTCGCTCCTTGCTCATTTTCAGGCTGCTGGCGCATCACTGGCTGAAGCGCCATTGCCGAGTAAGTACACACCTCATTTCCTCGTTTTTACTTATTAGGATAATCCACCAACAGCTCCTGCAAGACGACAATAATATTTTAAATCTGCCTTATGTAGCTTTTTTAAATTACATAACCCGCAAGAGCTGATATAAGTTTGTGTCGACTATTCAGAACCACTCTCATAATAATAGATAAAACACAGACATAACTTTTAAGGGAAGAGTACCGACACACCTCTCCACCCGAAATTGACCCCTCTTTTGACCACGCTTCTCTACTTCCTTTTATCGGAGGAGTGCTTAGCGGGCTTTTTTGTTTCCACTTGTTCTTGCCCTTGAGCCTCTTCCTTTACCGTAAAACAAAAACAAACATGTTTGGTGTTGTACGTATTTTTCTAAAAAGTAAAATCCAAACAGATAAATAGACTAACAGCATAACTTACATCGTGATAACAAAGCTCGATGCTGTACTTAGTCTTCTAAAAAAGTGAATCCAAACTAACCTTTTGCAATAGAAAAAAACACTAGCAACTAACTACATAATAACAACTAGTTCTTGTGCGTAGTCTTCTAAAAACGTGAAATCCAGAGTTGAAGACCAATACGAGATATAAATTCCTGAACTGGCCTGATATTCTTACTTGAAAGGCCGCGAGTCTTTGCCCTTATTACTGACTCATGAGCGATATTGATCTTGACATTTGAAGTGAGGAGAAAAAGGGAGGCGAGTGAAGGTTATTGCCTCACATAACGGTATATTGGTACACCTTTTGCCGCCCAAACACACGGGCTGCCCTTTAGCTCGGCACCCGTTTTCATTTTCTTCTCCTTCCTCTCTCTTTTGCGTCTGTTGCGTAATTTTTGTTCCCCTCACCTTTCTTCTTCTCCCTTCCTTGTTGTCGCATTTGCGTTCTCGTCCCCTCCTTTCTCTTCTTATTTTACTCTTTACTGTTTTGGTTTTCTCTTGTTTCCTCTCCCTCTTGTTTTTGTTGCGCTACCTTATCTCGTTTACTTTACTTCTCTCTTTTTCCCTTCTGTGTCATCCGTTCTTTTTCATGTTCTCTCTTTTTACTCTTTACAGTTTTTGTTTTCCCCTGCTTCCTCTCTCTTTTGTTTTTGTTACGCTACTTTATCTCGTTTACTTTACTTCTCTCTTTTTTCTCTTCTGTCATCCATTCCTTTTCATGTCCTCTCTTTTTGCTGTTTACAGTTTTGGTTTTCTACTGTTTCCTCTCTCTTTTGTTTTCTTACGTTAATTTGTCTCGCTGACCTCACTCCCCTTCCTTAATTTTCCTATATTTTTCTGGTGTCTTCTACTTTTTACTTTTATCTTACTCGACACGGCATTGACAGTTTTAATTTTGTTCGCCTTCCTCTCTCTTTTGCTTCTGTTACGTGATTTTTGTCTCTCTTACCTCTCTTCTCCTTTCTTCTCTTTTCTCTCCCTTGCTTTACGTCTCTTCCCTTCCTTTCTGCGTTTTCCCTTTTTTTTTTTTTTTACTTTGCACGGTAGACAGTTTTTATTTTCTTTCGCTTCCTCTCTCCTTTGTTTCTGTTCTGTCAATTGTCTCGTTAACCTTTCTTGCCTTCCTTTCTCTTCCCTTCCTTTCTCTGTTTTCTTCTATTCTCTTTTTCTTTTCTTTTACTCTCATGCCAATCACAGTTTTATTTTTCTGCTTTTTCTCTCTTCCTTTTTTATTACATCACTTTGTCTTTCTTACCTTTCTTCTCTTCCTTCCTCTACCCTTCCTTTCTCTGTTTTCTTCGTCCTCCTATTCCTTTTATTTTACTCTTATGGCAGTCACAGTTTTAATTTTCTTCTGCCCTCTCTCTCTTTCATTGTTATTATGTTACTTACTCTCGCTTCTCTTTCCTTTCCTTCCCTTTCCTTCCTTTCCCTGTCCTCTTTCTCCTTTCCCATTTATTTTACTCTCATGGCACTAACAGTTTTAATTTTCTTCTGCTTTCTCTCTCTTATATTTCTGCTACATAATTTTGTCTCGCTTGCCTTGCTTCCCTTCTCCTCTTCCCTTCCTTTTAATTTCCTACACTCAGCGCGGCACTCCACATTATATATTTCCTCGCGCTTCCTTCCTCTCCTGCCTCTTCACTTTTTTCTATTGCGTAATTTTTTCCCAGTTTGTTTTTATTCCCTTTCTGCCTTGATACTGATCCCTTTCTTTCTTTTATGTGTCTTCTCTCTTCGTTGTTTTCTTTTACCCTTTTTTTACAGCAAGGGAGGCACCTCAAGGGAAAAAAACAAAACAAAAAAAGCCTCCAAGACGTTGCTCCAACAACAGCAACAACAACAACAAAAAAAGAGGCCAGAGGAGAGGTCAGTTTCCGGTTGAGAGGCACGGGGAGCCACATACGAAGGAAGACTGTTCCAGAGTTTACCAGCGAAAGGGTTAAAATAATGACGATGCTTGTCAACTCTTGCATAAGGAAGGTGGATAGAATAGGGATGATCAAGAGTAGAAAGACGTGTGTAGCTGGGCCGCTGGAGGGGAGAAGGCATGCAGTTATCAAGTTCAGGAGAGCAGTCTGCATGAAAATATCAATAGAAGATAGACGGTTTCTTCTCAAGTCCGGGTTGATGGGTGATCTTCTGGACAGCATGTGGGTAGTCTTAGGCCACTCGGCGGTGACTGAAAAATCCCAGGTGGTAGCGTGGGAATTCGAACCGACGTTGTCCATGGCGTGATGAATGCAGGCACCGCACGCTAACCACTCAACCACCGCCTACCATTTATTATCATTATCATTGCTATTACTCTCATTTCCCTGTCAATAATATAAAATTCCTTTCCCTTCCTTTCCCTTTATTTCCCATTCCATCTCTATTTTATTTTTTTCCCTCTTCCTTTACATACATTTCTCATCATTATCGTCATTGTTACCATTTATTATTATCATTGTCATCACTATTGCCATAATTTCTCTATCAGTAATTTCCTTTCATTTCCCTCTATTCCTTATTCCTTTTCTATTTATTTTTTCCCCTCTTCCTCATGACCTACAATTATCATCTTTATCATCATTATTATCATTTATTATCATTTCTCTGTCGTTAACATCCTTTCCCTGCATTTCCTTTTACTCCCCATTCCGTCTATTTAATTTTTCCCCTCTTTCTCATGACCAACAATTATCATCATTATCATCATTAGTATCATTTCCGGCGAAGCACTCATTATGGCGCTGTTCATCACCTCTGGCCGTATCAGTGACAGTTAGTGGGTGAGTGAGCGAGTGGATCAGCGAGTGGAGGGCGACAGTGAGGTGGCAAATAAGGCTAAATGAGCGGGGATGAGGGTAATGATGATGATGATGGTGATGGTGGTGGATTGTGATGCTGTGTTGTCCCTCCCACCCAGTCACTCGTTTACTCGCTAACACCACCTGGATTAACTCGCATTTTATCTTTTATTCTGGATCTGAGTGCAATTTTTTGTTTGTTTGTTTGTTTTTCGTTGGGATTTTGATTCAGCATTCTTGTTTTTTATTTTGTTTTATTTTCGTTTTTTCCTGTTTTTTTCTATTATTGTGTGGCATATTGGTTGTTCACTTGATTTTGCTATTTTTTAACTTGGATTAACTCGCTTTTTTTTCTTTTGTTCTGGTTCTGAGTGCAATTTTTTTTTTTCGTGTGGGATTTTGATTCAGTATTCTTGTTTTCTTGTTTATTTTCGTTTTTCCCTGTTTTTTTCTATTATTGTGTGGCATTATTGATTCTTCACCTTATTTTGCTTTTTTTTTTACTTGTTTTACGTGCCTATGTTATGCTGCGTACATTTGGGATTTTGATTCAGTATTGTTTTTTTTTCTTTTCGTTTTTCCCTGTTTTTTCTATTGTTGTGTGGCGTTATTGATCGTTCATTTTATTTTGCTATTTTTTTTACTTCTTTTACTTGACTATGTTATGCCATTTTATTTTATTTTAATACGCGTGGTTTTGTAATTGGCTTTTATTCAGTATACATGATTTTTCTTATTTGTTTTATGTTTGCTTATTTGTCATCTATTATTGTTTATCTCTCATTACTGGGTGTTTACTTTCTCGTGTTATGTTTTCACTTCTTTTACGTCCTTATGTTTTGCGATCATTCATTCAGTTTTCATTTAATATTTTCCACGATTTATTTTTAATCTTTTCTCCGTGTATTCTCGCTGACAGGTTTATCCTTTTTTGCTGAACTATCTCTGCCTCTGTCCGTCTTTTTTTTTTACTTTTTACTTGCTTTCAAACGTCAATTCCACACTTTACTAATAAATAATCCAGGAGCCAATACTTGGAAACTAAAACCGGAACGAAGCAAGATATAATGAAAAAAGGAAATAGTTAGAAAGGAAAAAAAGGGTATCGGAAAGTATTAACACGACTTAGAGAAGAGAAAAGTAAAGGCAGGAGAAGTGGAAGGAAAGTGGAGAGAAAAGGGAGGAAGGATGAGTGCCTGGAGGTAGGGAGGGAGGGAGGGAGGGAGAGTAGGAGAGAGGATCAACTTTTCGTGTATTGAGGAAACTTTAGAAAGAAACTCCTGCGACGTTACACACACACACACACACACACACACACACACACCTCAGGGCTTGTATATGTGTTTGTATTTGTGTGTGTGTGTGTGTGTGTGTGTGTGTGTGTGTGTGTGTGTGTGTGTGTGTGTGTGTGTGTGTGTGTGTGTGTCTTTAACGATGCGGTCTCGGTCTAACTCTCTCTCTCTCTCTCTCTCTCTCTCTCTCTCTCTCTCTCTCTCTCTCTCTCTCTCTCTCTCTCTCTCTCTCTCTCTCTCTCTCTCTCTCTCTCTCTCTCTCTCTCTCACACACACACACACACACACACACACACACACACATACAAACATACAAACACACTTTTCCTTTCCCATAATCTCTTTCCCACTCCGCCTTTCCTTCTCTCTCTCTCTCTCTCTCTCTCTCTCTCTCTCCCATTACTCCTGCCTTTACTATCTCTTTCTTTCCTTCATTCCCTCCCCTTTTCCTACCCCCCTTCCCCCTCTTCCGTGCCCCCCTCCCTCCCCCCTAAAGCATCCGAGAGGAAAGTAAACAGTGCTTGACGATGTGCAAACAGAGAGAGAGAGAGAGAGAGAGAGAGAGAGAGATTCACGCTTCTCAAAAAATAGCAGTAAAATTGTTTGCGTCCGTCGTGTGTGTGTGTGTGTGTGTGTGTGTGTGTGTGTGTGTGTGTGTGTGTGTGTGTGTGTGTGTGTTTATCTTTTCCCCATTTCACCAGTTTCTTTTCTTCTCCTCCTCCTCCTCCTCCTCCTCCGAGGAAAAGTTGGAAAGTTTCATTTAGTCGGCGCAACATCTGTGGTCATATGCCGGAGAGAGACAGGAGTCACTCATTTGTAGTATCGGACCGCTTGCTAATGATAATGGTAATCACACGAACGATGAAAATGAAATGCCTACAATCCTAAATAACTTTTTCGCATCCGTATTTACCGACGAAGATTGTTTATCACCTCAACCGCCGGAGGTTAGAAGGACCGAAAAGATTTTAAATGGCGTGCTCATCGTAGAAAGTGACATTTTACGCACAATTGAAAAGATGAAAGTAAGCAAAGCTCCTGGTCCAGACAAAATTACCCCTAGGATTTTAAAAGAAATCAAACATCAAATTTGTAGACCGCTCTCTATCTTATTCAATAAATCTTTAACAGCTGGAAAAGTTCCGTCCGATTGTAAACTATTTTTTTTTAGCAAATGTCATACCAATTTTCAAAAAGGGGGACAAGTCTCATCCAGGAAACTATCAACCAATTAGCCTGAAATCGATTGTTTGTAAGTTAATGGAGACTATCATTTGCGACAATATGGTGAAATTCTTCGAAGAAAATTATATAATAAATAATTCGCAACATGGCTTCCGTAGTAAACGTTAGTATTCAACTAACTTACTTGATTTTTTTCATTATATTTTTGAGGTGTTCGATGAAAGCAGATCAGTAGATATCATATATCTGGATTTTCAAAAGGCCTTTGATAAGTTCCCCCACAAACGGTTGCTCAGTAAACTATTGGCGCACGGTATCTCGGGTAACATTCACAATTGGCTTGTGGACTGGCTCTCTGAGCGGAAACAGAGAGTAGTTCTAAACGGTGTTTCATCTACCTGGCTCGATGTCAGAAGCGGCGTACCTCAAGGATCAGTGCTTGGTCCCATGCTCTTCTTAATTTATGTTAATGATATCGATGATGGGCTCACTTGTAAAGTATCAAAATTTGCTGATGACACAAACATCGCTAGTAAAGTAACTACGACACTCGACAACGAAGCTTTAATATCAGACCTAGATCGACTTGCACGTTGGGCCAATCAGTGGCAAATGAAATTTAACGTTGACAAATGTGAAGTGTTGCACATCGGAAAAAATAACAATCGCGTTCAGTACGTAATGAATGGGCGACAACTTTCTGCAGTAAGTAAAGAAAAGGATCTTGGAATCACTATATCAAGCAATTTAAAGCCCGGTCAGCATTGTTCAGAGGTAGTTAAAACCGCAAACAAATTGGTTGGCTTCATCGGACAATTCTTTAATAATAAATCAGAAAAAAGTAATATTAAAACTGTATAATTCGCTGGTTCGACCCCATCTAGAGTACTGTGTACAGTTTTGGTCTCCCTATTACAGAAAAGACATCAAAAAAGTTAGAACGGGTTCAACGGAGAGTAACAAAAATGACTCCTAGGTTGAGAAGTTGATCTTATGAACAAAGGCTTAAAGGAGTAAATTTATTCAGCTTATCAAAACCAAGAATGCAAGGCGATCTAATAGAAGTGTTTAAAATGTTTAAATGATTCAGTGATATTAATGCGGAAGATTACG
>NC_066519.1:24183876-24206376 GCF_024679095.1 Eriocheir sinensis
TCAATTTATTATTTCCTTGCTCTGTTGATTTTGTTTTCATATTTTTTCGTTTTCTAATCTCTTTTGTTCTCCTTATCTTTCGTTATGTTTGTTTTCTTTTGTTTTCTTTGTTATTATTTTCATTATCCATTCCTTTATTTTTAGAGACTTCTCGTATGGTCTCCTCAATTTTCTTAACTTAAATATAAACACAAAACACTACACAAGGAAATTTCGATGTCTTTGGTATTGGTTTCGATGCTTACTAACCCATCATAGCGAACTGTGAAAGTGCCCCTAAAAGAATAAACACCAGAGATTATATAATGATGAAACGATATATTTTAGACTATAATTAAAGGTATGAAGAAAAGGTTTACTCGCCCTTAACTTAATTTCTCCCTTCAAATAAAAGAAAAGGGAGAAAATTAGACCTTCCTTTGTTTAACGTAATATTCATTTTCTCACACACGAACGTCAATTATCTATATTTTTCACCACTTAAAAATTAAAATATAGGGACAATAAATAGACCCTTAAAACAATTTCTCCCTTCAAATAAAAGAAAAGGGAGAAAAAATAACCCTTCCTTTGTTTCACGTAATATTCTTTTTCTGAAACACGGTCCTCAATTATCTATATTTTTCACCACTTACGAACTCAAATATAGGGACAAAAAATATAGTCCCTTAAAACAATTTCTCCCTTCAAATAAAAGAAAAGGGAGAAAATTAGACCTTCCTTTGTTTAACGTAATATTCTTTTTCTCATGCACGAACCTCAATTATCTATATTTTTCATCATTTACAAACTCAAATATAGGGACAAAAAATAGACCCTTAAAACAGTTTCTCCCATCAAATAATAGAAAAGGGAGAAAAATAATCCTCCTTTGTCTCACTTAATCTTCTTTTTCTCATGCACGAACATCAATTATCTATATTTTTCACAACTTACAAACTCAAATATAGGGACAAGAAATAGACCCTTAAAACAATTTCTCCCTTGAAATAAAAGAAAAGGAGAAAAAATAGCCCTCCTTTGTCTCACTTAATTTTCTTTTTCTCATGCACGAACCTCAATTATCTATACTTTTCATCACTCTCCACAAACTCAATATAGGGAAAAGAATACACCCTCCTTTGTTTCACTTAATATTCTCTTTGTCATCCACGAACCTCAATTATCTATACTTTTCACCGCTTCCCACAAATTAAAATATAAAGGAAGCTAAAAGACCGTCCTTCTTTTGTCTCGAGTTCTTTGTAGCTCCGCGTGTCCAGTCGTCTATTGTGGTCTCGGTGTTTATATTCGCAGTTCATCCTACACTTCAAGCTTCAGTGCACTAGAGAGTCTCGAGGGAGGAGGGTGTGTGCGGCTCCCCTCCTTCGCGACCCGGCCATTAATACGTCGTCTCCAGCGCGCCTTAATTTAACGCTCCGTTGAAGAGAGATGAAAATAAAAAGCAGGAGATGATGGAGGGACATGACGATACTGTTTCTTGACCGACTTTCTCTTCTTTCTCTTCTTGTTTGTAGCATTATTTCCTTCCTCTGTTAATTAATTATTCTCATGTTTTCCGTTTTTCCTCTTTTTATTCTTTCGTTTTTGTTTGTTTTCCTCTTTTTTCTATATTTTCATTTCTCATTTATTTTTTTAGTTTCTCCTTTCCATCGCTATTTGTTCTTTCCTTCTCCTTCCTCTTATTTTTTCTTGTTCTTGTTCTTTCTCCTTTTCTTCTTTCTCTTTTATATTTTATATTTTTATTATTATTTTACTATTTTCTTGCTCTGTTGATATTGCTTTCATATCTTTCGTTTTCTCTTCTCTTTTATGTCCTTTTTCTTTCGTTATATTTGTTTTGTTCTGTCTGCTTTATTTTATTTCTTATTATCCATTTCTTTATTTTTTATTTTTTTCTCCTCGTCGCTACTTGCTTCTCCCTTCTCCCTCTCCTCTTTTTTTTTCTTATTGCTCTTTTTCATTCCCTTTTCTCTTCCTTTTCTTTTTTTATATATTTTCTTCCGCTTTTTTATTTATTTTTGCTTTGCTCTCTTTTATTTTTAGTCGTCGTTGTTTTTGTTATCGTCCTCCTCGGCCTCGTTCACCCACCACTCCTCCTCCTCCTCCTCCTCCTCCAGGGTCGGGGCAGCGAGTTCCATGGTTTCGGTTTTGGTAATCTTTCGGAAATCGGTCCCAAAATAGTGAATTTCCGGATGCGAAAAAGTTAATTAAAAGTTTCTTTGGGCGAACCGCGGCGTTGTGTTGATTTTATTTTCCATTTTATTTTCCCTATCAACTTCCTTTCTACGACCACACACACACACACACACACACACACACACACACACACACACACACACATGAGAGAGAGAGAGAGAGAGAGAGAGAGAGAGAGAGAGAGAGAGAGAGAGAGAGAGAGAGAGAGAGAGAGAGAGAGAGAGAGAGAGAGAGAGAGAGAGAGAGAGAGAGAGAGAGAGTTTATGTTCTAAAAGACAGTCATGCGGATAAAAGTTTAAAGGGACGCAGCTAAAAGAGTCATTTGTTTTCATATTTAAAGAGATGCAATGCAAAGACAGTCGCGTGAATTAAATTTAAAGGGACGGAACTAAAAGGTTTGTGTGTTTTGGGTCCGCATGTATTTTACTCAGTTGTGTTGTTGTGTTGCTTTGTTTTGCTTCTGGACGTCACTTTTGTCACATATCTCTTTTATTTTTTTTCTTTATCATCATCAGCAGTGGCAGTAACACCTTTTCTCTACTCCTAAGCATCACTTTCTCTTTTACATTTTCGTCCTTGTCCTCTTCCTCGTCCTCTGTTTCTTCCTCTTTCTGGTCCTCCTCGTTCTCCTCCTCCTCCTCCTCCTCCTCCTCCGGTCCGTGCAGATGAGATTAAAAAGTTTCCTCACAAAAAGAGAGAGACACTAACTCACTCTCTGATCCCCTGAGGTGCCCGAGACTACATTTCTCACGCTCCCAAGAATGTTGCAATATTAATAGGTGCCACTTTAATCCGGTAACCCCTTCCTCAGTCCTTTTCAGGTGACGCATATATGTTTCCTTATTGTATTTCCTTTGTTATTTTTAATTGAGTGCTCCCTCCCCCTCTCCCCCTCCCTCTCTCGTCTCAGTCCTTTTCTCGGGATACCTATATGTTTATCTACAGTATTTTCGTCTGTTTTTGATGCGTTTTGATATTTTAGGGTACCGTATCACTTCTTTTTTTATTTGTGCAGATGTGTATTGTTTTCATGGTGTTGTATTATTGTTTGACTAATATCGTACCTTTGCTGTAGACGGTAATGTTAGGAATTTCTTTTTTTTTTTTTATCTAATATGTTTATGTATGTATGTAGGTAGGTGGGTATGATCGTGTAGTTTTTCATATATCGCTTAAGAAGTTACTGGGAGGAATGGTGCTTCGCTAACGTATGTATGAATGTGTGTATGTATAGATGGATGTACCTTTGTGTGTGTGTGTGTGTGTGTGTGTGTGTGTGTGTGTGTGTGTGTGTGTGTGTGTGTATCTTTTTTCTCATCCTTTTCGTTACCCAGGTATTTTCGTTATCTTTTAAGCAATATTTCTGGTCATCGATTCCCCGTGGAGTATCATAATTAAAAGCACTATCAATATTTATTACATACCTGACTCCTTACGTTTTTTTTTTAATACACGTTCTCGTCCTTTATTTGTCCGTCTCTATTTTACAGCTTTTATTATTTTTTGTGTTGTTTGATTCTGTTATTTTGTATCTCGGTTTACGATTCAATATCACGCGTCCTGAATACCAATGCGTCCTTCAGTTTGTGTCAAGTTACATATTTCAATTTTATTTCATTGTTACGTGAGTGTTTTATATATATAGCATGGCTTTTTGTTTTCATCTCCTTCTGTGGTGCTCTTTATCCATCTCTTTTACTGAAGAATAATGTGTTCCTTTGTGTCCGACATTTTTATTCTTCTTGCTTAATTCTGTGAGACTTTAGCGTAAACGGACACTGGTGATGTAAAAGAATGAAGCGATATGGGCAGCTCTTTTCTCTCTGTACATCCTCACCACGTTTTCATTCATTCAAAAGTATCAAGACGTCTCTCCATCCGGTAATGATTTCTCTTTAGGTTGCTCATTTTGTTGCATGTAAGTAACATTGGTAATATTTGAAATAGCCTAGCATCACAATAAATAATAGTTCATGTTATTTCGAATATTAAACATGCTTTACATGCAATAAATTATTATATTTTTATTTGCACTTACAGCGCCATATTTATTTTTATGTACCTAAAATGAAATTAATTATAGGTATTTGAAAAGCCAGGGATTGTTCGAGTTTGAGTAGGAGTAGGAGTAGGTAGGAAGACACCTACCGAACGGGCGTGAGCTACTCCCGGTGAGGATATATGGGAAACGAGGAGGGTGCTGAAGCCCTTCAAAGACCCTTCCCATGTCCTCACTAACCGTTTCCCTTTTGTCTCATCAACACTAGAGAGCAGTTCAGCATGCTCTCTAAAGACAGTTCCTCTCTCTTTCTACACCACACCACATTCACAAAACACACACACCTTTTCCCAAAATTCAAAATTCCCTCTTAAATTCCGCCGCGATGTTGCCTCTCTTTCTATCTTCTATCGATATGTCCACGCTGACTGCTCTTCTGAACTTGCTAACTGCATGCCTCCCCCCCTCCCGCGGCCCCGCTGCACACGACTTTCTACTCATGCTCATCCCTATACTGTCCAAACCCCTTATGCAAGAGTTAACCAGCATCTTCACTCTTTCATCCCTCACGCTGGTAAACTCTGGAACAATCTTCCTTCATCTGTATTTCCTTCTGCCTACGACTTGAACTCTTTCAAGAGGAGGGTATCAGGACACCTCTCCTCCTGAATTTGACTTTGCTTTCGGCCACCTCTTCCGATTCTTTTACGGGAGCAGCAATTAGCGGGCTTTTTTTTATTATTGTTTTTTTTGTGTGTGCCCTTGAGCTGCCTCCTTTGTTGTAAAAAAAAATGATCTAACTAGATACGGGCCTGTTTTTTCGTGTGCATGTATGGTATATTATCGATGGAAATCGGTATGTTTGGGATTTTAAAAAGTTTTTATTTTTTGTATACAAACATTCAAATATATTATTGAAAAAAATAGCTTGAATTTCTATCACAACAGCTGAATTTCACGTATTCACGAACTAGAAATGCGCAGGTGCCACATCAATCAAAATTCCCGCTTTGATGTTGGACAGATACAATGAAATGGACTATAGAAGAGGTTTGGCGCAGGTAGGGCGGTGATGAGAGGCAGAAGCAGACTGAGAGAGGCAGAATGTTGCTGTTTCATCTACCGTAAAAATGAATTAGTAGTCGTCAGAGGGGTGTTTGTCTTCCGCACAGAGGCAGGTGGCTGAGTAGCGTGACGCATGTCCGAGTCTGAGGTCGTGTTTTCCAGTGTGTTTATCGTCCACTCGGGGCCATCAAGGGATCTATACTTCGATTTACGCCTGGGTGTGTCTAGCAGTTTTGTACCCTATCCGTTTTCTACAATTTACAGCTGCCTATCCCATTCTTCAAATAAATGGGGCCTTATATCTATGCCTCGGTATTTCTTATAAATATTTATGGTTCGTGTTTCACCCTTTCTCTTAGCGTCTCGTGTAGGCTTAAATGGTACCCGGGTTTTGCTCTTTCCTTATCGTTTTCTCTTCACCTTTCTTTCTTTTTCAGGAAACATGCTCGTCTACTTCAATATGCTTACCGTTACTTGTAATTTCTTGACCCTGGGTATGTGTTATTCATCTTCATTGGTCTAGCATGTTTGATTGGCGTTTGTTCTCCTTTAACATATCTTTTAGGTCGAGGAACAGACAGAGGTTAAATATATTCCAGTGTGGGCCGGTCTTATCATGGGCCTGAATAATGACAGATGGACCGAAATGACCAGAGCAGCAACTCAGAACCGGTAGAAATCAGGGCAACACAGAATCAGGTTGAAAGATTAAATCAAAACCTTTGTTGGGTAGGATGAAATACGTGTGCATCAGAGAAACAGACAAAGGTGGAGAATACTGGGAAAAGCCTTTGTCCTGCAGCACACTAATAACGGCTGACGATGCTGATGATGATAGTGATGCTAAGGAAGGGGTAGCATCGTTAATATTGAACTAAACACTGATTATTAGTAGGTGTTATTCCTCGCATGTTGAATATTTGTGAGTTTAAATTTCACCTTGTATCAGTAACCTTTGAATGATATGTGTCCTGCCATGATTTTTAACAGCGGAGGAGCATTTGCCTTGATATTTTACACAAACAAAACCGGTATTACGTCGCTGTTGAATATTAGTGAGTTTAAATTTCACCTTGTATCAGTAACTTCCTTTGAATGATATGTGTCCTGCCACGATATATCAGCAGAGGAGTATTTGCCTTGATATTTTACACGAACAAAACCGGTATTACGTCGCTGGGTAATTTAAAGCAGGCTCCCGTACCGTCTGTCCTTTCAGTACTTTTCTGGCGTTCATCCTTTATCTACTTAGCGGTGCCGCATTCCCTTTTCCCCCTTTTACGACATCCGCATTGCTGGAATTACGAAGCTCGATAATTCAAAATAGTTTCCCTTGACTAGCAGCCCTGTCCTCTCGATTTACAGCGGGGCATTTGTTTGCAGTCCTTTTTACCTGATCGCTTTCCAATGTTTTAGAAGAGTTGAGCTTCCGCGCGACGTGAGGACAGAAAGTGCTCGTGTCCAAGCCTCCCAGTGCACCGGGCTGCTCGCGACGGTGCACCCGTGTAAGAATGTTAATTGCCAGGAAGGAATTTACGGCCGAGTGTTAAAAGGTGGAACGAATCGTCTCTGTTAACGGTCCCTTCGTATGTGTGTGTGTGTGTGTGTGTGTGTGTGTGTGTACTGATTCATGAGGGCTTAAAGCTGTAGCTGTTAATGACAATATTGCTGAAAAAAATATTACACATGGTCGTTTTCTTATTTTTCTAATATCTACGCGTATATATTCACGCGATATTATTCCGCAGCGGTTTATACGATCATTTAGAAATTGTTCCATAAACGTTAATTAATGGCATAAAACGAAATATATGTCCATTTTCGTTTTCCTGACCTCTCAATTCCCGGACACTGAGAATTCTGCTGCCCGGAGGAAAGCTGGATTACGCGTTGGCACTCGCAGCCTTGTTTTGTGTCGAGGAAATGTATAAAGGAAACTCACAGCGATAGGAGATAAGATACGAGAGGAAACACGGAATTGCTGTGACAACCTCTCCCGGCAATGACATTAGGCTTATTATGGTGTAAAAAGAAGAAAATTGAGCTTGAATTCCAGAGAAAACGTGGAATTAATGTGACAACCTTTTCCTGCTGTGACATTAGGCTTACAAGAGCATAAACGGACGAAAATAGAGTTTAGGTATATCGAAAAGTCTTCCTTGCTGTGTTTTCAGGCTCAGAAGGATAAGAAAAAAGAATAAAAAGCTGAAGTACACATAGAATTCTTCCTTGTCGTGTTTTAGGTTTAGATAAATAAATAGTTGTGTTTTGTTTTATGAAACTCGACTCAGACTGTTTTTTGCAGCAGAGAAAACAGCTCAGGGGCAAAAATAACAACAAAAAGAAAAACAAACACCGCTAGCGCTCCTCTTGTAAAGCAAATAGAGCATGTCGGACAAAATAGAGAGATCAGTTCGGATGGAAAATGTAAAAATGTAAGCAAGACTCAGTATAGATTTAGTGTTTCATCTGTTTTCTCATCTGTTTTCATGGGCGTCGAATAGCTAAGAAAATATGTACCCAACTATTGAGACTCAGACTAATTAGAAAATGATGGAAAAGTAGAAAATCATAAGGCACATTATATTTATCTTAATGCTTTCACTGTTGTTTTCGTGGAATTCTAGAGGTAAAGAAAATAACTAACCAATATTTTTCAGACTCTAATTAATGAGAAACATAAATGGAAAGGCTTTGAGAAGTATGGGGGGAAAAGAGGAGCAGATACGATGAAAAAACGGGAATAGCAAGAAAGAAAATGGAAGAAAAAGCGCCTAGGAATAAAACGCAAGAAAAAAAGCGGAACACGGGAACAGTAAACATGCCCGGACGGTTCCCTGGCCATACTTTTAGGCTTAGAATAGTCGGGGATAAAAAAAGAGGAGCAAAGAAAATGGTTGTCTGGGGAGGACACGCGCGGAGAATAGAACTGACATTTCACGGAGGCGGAAGCGGTTCGGTGCGGCAACAGGTGGCCGAAGAACGACTAATAAAATTCATAAAGACACGCAGGGCCTCGCCGGTAATACGGAGGCGCGACCAGAGAGTTCGGGTTCAGCGGCGCACGGAAGCAAAGGTGGGAATGGCGGCGCCCGTGTTCGTATATTGCAAGTTTAATTAAGTGTTCCTATTCGGCTCGGGCTCCCGTAAACTCCTTGGGATTGGACTTTCTGTTCGTTTACTGAGTTCTGCGTGGTTCTTCGCATACTAGAAGAGGTCTGGTGCTGGTAGAGTTGTGGAGAGAGGCAGAGAGGGGAGGTGTTGAATGGAAAGAACTGGTAAGTGTTGCGTTACTGAAGAATTGTTAGGTTGCGTGGTTCTCCGCATACTAGATGAGGTGCTGGTAGGGAGGTGGAGAGAGGCAGGAACAGACAGAGTGGTAGGATGTTGAATGGAAAGAACTGTTTGGTTGTGAACTGTTTGGGTGTGTTATGTTACTGAAGAATTGCTGGGTTACGTGGTTCTTAGGATACTAGAAGAGTTGTGGTGCTTGTAGTGAGGTGGAGAGAGGCAGGAACAGATTCAGAGAGGTAGGATGTTAAATGTAAAGAACTGTTTGGTTGTGTTACGTTACTGAAAAATCGATAGGGTAGTGGTTAGCATACTAGAGGTCTCCGATTCTCGTATGGCTGCGCAGAGGGAAAGGAAATAGACTGAGAGGTGAAGTATTAAATTTCTGGAGCAAGGGAGAGAAGCATTTGGCTACTTTGAAGTCTAAGTGGTTCTTATGGGTGCAGGGAGAACTGACTGAGAGAAAAAGGAACAGACTGAGAGAGGTGGGAGGTTGAAGTTCTGGAGTAATGAAGAGAAGGGTTAGGTTACTTATGGGTTCTTATGGGCTCTCATAGGTTCTTATGGGTTCTTATGGGTGCAGGGAGAACTGAATGAGATAAAAAGGAACAGCCTGAGAGAGGTGAGAGGTTGAATTTCTGGAGTAATGAAGAGAAGGGTTGCGTTACTTATGGGTTCTTATGGGTTTATGAGAGGCTTATGAGAGAAAGAGGAACAAACTGAGAGAGGTGAGAGGTTGAATTTCTGGAGTAATGAAGAGAAGGGTTGGGTTACTTATGGGTTCTTATGGGTTTATGAGAGGCTTATGAGAGAAAAAGGAACAAACTGAGAGAGGTGAGAGGTTGAATTTCTGGAGTAATGAAGAGAAGCGTTAGGTTACTTTGAGGGCTAAGTGGTTCCCAGCATACGAATAAAGGCCGCCCGTGCAAACTGTGAGTAGCTAATAACCGAAGCTAATAAACTAACAGACTATGCAAATAAAGGCCTCTGGTACGTAAAGTGAGGTGAAGAGGGGCAGGAACAGACTAAGGGACTAGGTGCGTGTTTACGAGCATTCCCTTTAGTACAAGTAACGAGTGATAGCAGTTCTCGGCGCAAACCCACAGCACCAACTCTTAAGGGGCTATTACACTGGGCAAATTTTCCGTGTGTGTGTGTATGTGTGTGTGTGTGTGTGTGTGTGTGTGTGTGTGTGTGTGTGTGTGTGTGTGTGTGTGTGTGTGTGTGTGTGTGCGTGTGCATGAGTGAGACGCAAACCCACAGCACCAACTCTTAAGGGGCTATTACACTGGGCAAATTTTCCGTAGATCTTCAGTCAAACCACGATTTCCGCTGGCGTGGTTCTTATATTTCCGTGGTTTTCTGACGTGTCCACGATCTTCCAAAGCTACGGTAGATTTCACTGAAGGACGACGGTATTACTCACCATCCTCAGCAGCAGCAATAACAAGAAACAAATGAAAACCACGCTAGCAGAAATCGTGGTTTGGCTGTAAATCCACGAAAAATTTGCCCAGTGTAATAATCCCTTTACGTCGCTATTCTCAGACGCTTCCGCCTCGCACATCACCTATTTCCAGTGGCCGAAAAGGTGATAGATTGCGTTCTAATGAGTGCTGTTTTTAGGTTCATGGTACAGAGGAAAGGTCAGACTACCACCAGTCTCATAAAACGACCCCTGGAAATGGCCTCATACTCCTACGAAGCTTTTTTTTTTTTTTTTACAGCAAAGTAACGAGTATGAGTAGCGGGCTTTTTTTCACATTTGTTACCTTTTTTATGCCCTTGAACTGACTCCTCTGCTGTAAAAAGAAGAGAGAGACAGGACAAGGACACACAAAAAGGAAACAATAAAAAAAGCCCGCTACTCGCTGCTCAAACATGTGTGCTAGGGTACCAAAATGTTTGAAGATATGACCCCTACAGCCTACTCGTGCCAGTCATACCAAGCAGCGACCATTGAAGGAAAGTTAATGCATCACCGTGGTCCAATCAGCGTTTTTTTATGTATTCTAGGTTGTTATTTGCCACATTGTAAGTTATGCTATTTTATGTGTAAGGGTAAACACTAGGGCTGTGGTCAAACGAGAGCTTGTTGTTTTATTGCTTTGTTTTGCCGTACTTTTCCCCCTCGCTGTTTTTTTTTTTTCCTGGCTTTCTCCCCTCTCCGTGTGTTTTGTTTTGCTTCCTTTATTTTCCCTGCCATGTATTTTTCCTTCCTTTCTCCCGCTTTCCATGTATTTTTTCTGTGATTACTCTCCTTCTCCGCCTCTATTTATTTATCTCTTCCTTTTTCCCACTTTTTATGTATTTCTTGTTTGTTATTACTCCTTTTCTTCCCCTTTCCATGTTTTTTTCTTCCTTTTCCTCCTTGCCATGTATTTTTCTGCTTTCCTTCCTTTCTCGCCCTCTCCATGCATTTTTTTTTATCCTCCTTCTTTCTCCGTCCGGTAATTTTCAAGACCCGCCCCGAGGCATAGAGGCAAAGACCAATTCTAAGATAGAGTAATCCAGCGCCGAGTAGTTTATTGGTTAATAAAGCTGGCCCAGTCGACGGCGCAGGAAGGTGGAAGGTATAGAGGATCTGAGCCGAGACTTAGCAGGATCCAACCCCACCAGATATGGGATCCAACTCTCATCCGGGGAAGCCCTTCCGTCTGTGTTTGAGAAATTATTATGAACTTATATAGTGGCGGTGTACGTGGAAATTAATATCTTAGGCAATCAGTTGGTATTTAATTGATTCTCTCTCTCTCTCTCTCTCTCTCTCTCTCTCTCTCTCTCTCTCTCTCTCTCTCTCTCTCTCTCTCTCTCTCTCTCTCTCTCTCTCTCTCTCTCTCTCTCTCTCTCTCTTATGCATTCAATTTCCCTGGAATGCATTATTTTCAGTAGGAGAGAGAAGTTAAAGGAGAGAGTTTGTTGTGTCCCTTCCTCGACCCCTCCCTCTCTCCCTCCCTCTCTCCCTTCCTTCCTTCACCCCTTCCTGCCCTCCCGCCACCTGCAGTCTCTCTCTTTCTCCCTCTCTCTCTATTTTAGTATTTAGGAGAAAGTCGTCGAACATCTTAATTAGTTTTCCTTCCTCTCACCTCGGCCACTTAGCAATGGAGTATTTGGTTGTAGGCGCGGGTAAGGAAAGGGAAAAAGGAGAGAGAGAGAGAGGGACACCTTAACGAAATGGCTGTCATGGTGGATTTGGGCTTGTGTGTGATTTGATATTTTGGAGGGTTTGTGTGTGTGTGTGTGTGTGTGTGTGTGTGTGTGTGTGTGTGTTAGCATAGCAACATTCCTCGGCAGTTTCATCGCGTCCAGCCAGCGGGTCATAAGAGCAAACAGCGTGGAGGGGAAATCAAATGCCTGTCAGTATTTCCATCATATACCTAATCAGCAGAGGCTCTTAATGTCATCACCTCACGCGTAAATGAATTAGCAGCAGCGGGAGCCAGGCCTCGGTGTGTCGCGAGCCGGGGGTGGGGGGGTGGGGGGGGGAGAGGGGGAGGAGGTTGGAGCATGTGTCGATCCCCTGAGTGGTGCTTGGAGTAACGATGTTAATAATGGCGGGGACTAATAATAATAATGGCTGGGGGCTCCTTTGCTGAGTGCTGGCGGGCTGTTTATGGCGCAGGCGAAGCTGTATAATAGCCGCGCCGCCATTCTGCATGCCCTCAGAAGGCGGGATATATGAATACGGCGAGAGAAAGGAAAAGAAAGGCGGCTGTGGACAGGGCATGAGACAGATATAAGACAGAATCAAGGGTGGAAGAGAAACTAAAAAATACGAATATGAAAAGTAAAAGGAAGGAAGAGGTGTGATTGGATAGGACATAAGAAAAAGACAGGATGTGACGAGAGAAAGGAAAAGAAAGGCGCCTGTGGATAGGGCATGAGACAGTTATAAGACAGAATCAAGGGTGGAAGAGAAACTAAAAAATACGAATATGAAAAGAAAAAGGAAGGAAGAGGTGTGATTGGATAGGACATAAGAAAAAGACAGGATGTGACGAGAGAAAGGAAAAGAAAGGCGACTGTGGATAGGGCATGAGGCAAAGATATAAGACACAATCAAGGGTGGAAGAGAAACTAAAAAATACGAATATGAAAAGAAAAGGAAAGGAAAAGAAGGTGGGATCTATAGGACAAGAAAAAGACATGTGACGAGAGAAAGGAAAGGAAAGGCGGCTGTGGATAGGGCATGAGACAGATATAAGACACAATCAAGGGTGGAAGAGAAACTAGAAAATATGAATATGAAAAGAAAAGGAAAGGAAAAGAAGATGGGATAGGATAGGACATAAGAAAAGGACGGGATATGACGAGAGAAAGGAAAAGAAAGGCGGCTGTGGATAGGGCATGAAACAAAGATATAAGACAGAATCAAGGGCCGAAAAGAAGTAAGAAAATAATTAAAGAAAACGCGAAAAAGAAAGGAAAAGAAAAGTGGGATTAGATACGGTGTGATAAAATAAGAGAGAATGAAAGGAGATAAACCAGAAAATAATGAAGGGAAAGGAAAAAGAAAGGAAAAATGAGATATTGGGAGATGTTAGAAAGTAGCAAAAGAAAACAAGAAAAAGAAAGGAAAAGAATTGCGGGATTGAATAGGACATGACACAAAGATATGAAACAGAGAATCAAAGGGGGAAAGAGAAAACACGAGATAGTAGAATAACATGAAATAATAAAGGAAAAGGAAAGATGGGATGAGAAAAAGAACACGAGACAGATATAAAATAGAATCGACGATGGAAAAGAAGCTCGGAAAAAATGAAAATGAAGGGGAAAAGAAAGGGAAAGAGAGGAAAAGAGGAGGGATAGAGTAGAATATAAAAGAAGGACATGGCTGAACTTTCAAGGGTAAAGAAGGAGAAGAAAGATCACCTTGTCAATACCTGAATGCTTGAGTGAGTGTCTGTGTGTGTGTGTGTGTGTGTGTGTGTGTGTGTGTGTGTGTGTGTGTGTGTGTGGCCTTGTCGTTGATGGAGAAAGGAAAGGAAGAGGTGTGGGGAGCGAGGAACAATTTGTGTAATGGTGGTGTTTGTGGTGGTGGTGATAGTGTGTCTGTGTGTGTGTGTGTGTGTGTGTGTGTGTGCGTGAGTGAGTCGTGAGGGGCGCGTCTCTCACCCGCGAGGAGAGGAAACAGTTATTGCGTCTCTAAATATACAGTCTCTGCTCTCTTCCGTCCTGAATCGTGTTGTATTACACCGTTTTTTGTGTACCGTAAAGCGCAAGGGTGAGAGTTGATTGTGGAGGCGTGGGAGGAAATTTTAACCTGGCCTGACCTGAGCGTGGGATATCCATGGCTCTTTGCACACTGATAAAGGCGTCTGGTGCATATGGTGAGGTGCAGCGAGGCAGGAACAGACTAAGGGTGTAGGTGTTTATTCGCTTTGATATTGGTAAGAAGTGATTCAGGTCCCACGACGCAAACTCATAGCATCGACATCAACAAATCCTTAGACTCTTCCGCTTCTCACATCAACTATTTATAAAGGCCGAGGAGGAGATCAATCAGGTTCTAATGAGTGTTTGTTTAGGTTCACGGTACAGAAGAATGATCAAACTAACACTAGGGTTATAAAACTACCCAGGGAAATGCCCAAAACTCCTACAAAAGCCTTGTCAAATGTGTGCTTGGACGCCGATCAAGCAGGTACTAATCAGTGTTTGTTTAGGTTCATGGTATAGAAGAAGGGTCAAACTAACACCTGGGTCATAAAACTACCCCTGGAAATTCCCAGAACTCCTACAAAAGCCTTGGGTGCTGAAATGTTTAAGAATATGACCCACTGTGTTTTGTTATTTCCCTATGTCTGTGTTAATCTTTGATGCCTATTATTATACTCTAAGATCGTATAATGTGTCTGTTTTGTTCTTTTCCTATGTCTGTTAGTCTTTGATACCTATTATTAGACTCTTTTGATGCCTATTATTATACTCTAAGACCGTATAATGTGTTTGTTTTGTTCTTTTCCTATGTCTGTTAGTCTTTGATACCTATTATTATACTCTAAGACCGTATAATGTGTTTGTTTTGTTCTTTTCCTATGTCTGTTAGTCTTTGATACCTATTATTATACTCTAAGACCGTATAATGTGTCTGTTTTGTTCTTTTCCTATGTCTGTTAGTCTTTGATATCTATTATTATACTCTAAGACCGTATAATGTGTCTGTTTTGTACTTTTCCTATGTCTGTGTTAGTCTTTGATACCTATTATTATACTCTAAGACCGTATGGTATGTTGGTTTTGTGCTTTTTCTATAGGTGTCTGTCTTAGTTGTCTATTATTAAACACTAAGAGACTATTATTTGTTTTTGTTGAGCTTTTCCTATGTCTGTGTTGGTCTGTTATCTATTTAATCTATCCTAAGGCCGTATGCTGTGTTTGTTATGTGCTGTCTTTGTGTCTGTGTTAGTCTCTCTTATCTGCTATTATACCCTAAGATCGTATTGTGTGTTTGTTTTGTGCTGTCCCTTTTTCAATCAGTCTCGGCTTTCTATTATCATTCCCTAACGCCATATAATGTTCTTGCTTTGAGCTTTTCCTGTCTGTGTTAATCTTGGTTTCCCACTATTATACTCTAAGACCGTTTAATTTGTTTTGCGTAAAGATTTGGGGTTCGTAATACTCGCCTCGTGCATTGCCCTGCGCGTTTAATTACTCGGCCACTTATTTCTCTCCTCTTTTTAACTCTTTTTTGGGGGGCCACATTCATCCCCGTCCCAAGTATTGTTATTCCGGTGCAGGGCGCGGGAGCATGAGGCTTGGTGTTCCCGGCGTACCCTTTTTGGATGTCCCTCGCGTTTAATCCCTTGATCACTTATTTTTCCCGCGTTTTTTATTTGCCACATTTATACCCATTCCAAGTGTTGTGTGCATAAAGTGTGATTTCCGCAGTGCTCGCTTTGTTCGTTACCCAACATGTCCACTTTCTTGATCACTTACTCCCCGCCTTATTTTCGGTTTTATTTTCACGGTGGCAGGGCTATTTATCCACGCCACAATATTATTTTCCGATGCTCTACGTTTTAAGAGCGTGAACATTTATGTGGCGATTTTTATGGCCTCGTAAAGTGTAGTGTGCGGGAAGGGCATTACATGTTTTACCTTCATTGCCCCGGAAAACTGAGTGACTGCTAAGGACTTGTAGAAGGCTGTAAAATGCTTCAACTCCGCCACCTCGTTATAAAGATGCAAGGTTATGTTTACGTCTGGCGGCAACCCGGCAAACTGGAAACGGTAGGCAGGTTGATTATCTTGAACATGAGTTAAAGGATTGGCGCAGTATTTCCAGCATTAGTGGCGGAGAGAAGCAGCGCCTTTGTTACGATCCGCTACGCCAGATTAAAAAATACCACCACTACTACTACTACTACTACCTTTTTATTACATCAAAGGGAAGCAGGTCAAGGGCAAGAAACAAAAACATGAACAAACAGGCCAGCTAAATGCCGCTCCAGAGAAAGAAAACAGAACGAGAGGCCAAAAGAGAGGTCAGTTACGGGTGGAGAGGCTGATACTCTCTACTACTACTACTACTACTACTACTATTACTACTACTACTACTACTACTACTACTACTACTACTACTACTACTACTACTACTACTACCGTTTAATCCTGCGCTACACGAGACATCTGGTGGCAAAAAGATGACATACGTAGATTGAGATAGTGTTACCTTCCATCACCATCCTCTCCTTTTGGTATATGAATCCTCTCTCTTGGGAACCATTTGTAGAGCGTAAGGTGGTGTTTTCTTTGCTATAACTCTAAGATCTTGGTTTCCTGCTTTCAAGATGATGCACTCCCTGACTTTTACCTCTCTCGTGAATCTTAGTTTGTGTCGTTCATATCTTAACGTGTCTTCTGTGTTTAATGATTTCCTTACAGCGCACTAATTCCTTTTATTTGCCAACACATATAAAACTAAGATTATAATAAGTGTTAAGGTAATGCCATCGCTGACTTTTAACTCTACCGTGATTTTTAGTTGTTATCGTTCATATCTTAGCCTTTTCTCTATCTTTAATATCTTCCCTACATCCCAGTAATTTGTTTCATATGCCAGCACACGTGAAAATAATGCTATCATTAACTTTTATCTCTTCCTTGAATCTTAGTTGTTATCGTTCATATCTTAACCTTTTTTTTCTATCTTTACTATCTTCCTTACAGCACTCTATTTTGTTTCAATTACCCATACACGTTAAGATAATGTCATTGCTGTCTTTCATCTCTCCCGTGAATCTCAGTTATTATCTTTTATATCTACCATTTTTCTATCTTTAATGTATTCCATACAACAAAGTAATTTATTTCATTTGCAAAGACATTAGGTGCTAGTAGTTTTTTTCTTTGCTACGCCTACGTGGTCTAATGGTCAGCGTGCCTGGTTTCTACTACGCGGGCCCGGGTTCGAATTCCGGCCCGGGCAGTCGGCGTGCTGCTCACCCTGCTGTTCATCCTCCCTCTCGGGCTGGTCGATAAAAGGGTACCTGGGGAAACTTGGGAAAGGTAAACTGTGGTAACCCGGATGTCACACTGGCCCTGTGTCCCGGGATAATGGGCTCCCTCCCACCACAGGCTCAAGGGCCAATGTTACGGAGATGAGCACCGAGGCCACGCGCTGCTACAGCGTATGCCCCCAACTTTACCTTTACTTTGCCCTTGAGGTGTTTGCTTTACAGTAAAAAAATATAAAACAGTACACGCCAGAACCTCCCGCCCCCGGAGTGTGAGGAACAAAAGAGCAAATATTGATGTTGAAAAAAAAAAAACGAGTTAGCGTCAGCCATTCCGTCCGATTTGTTGACATCTGGAATACAAAAAAAATAACTGGAACATTCCGCGTAAAGGTGATGCTGCCCGTATATATAGTTTTCCAATACGGGTTAATCTCTTTCCCCCCACCCCACCCCACCCCACTCTCTCTCTCTCTCTCTCTCTCTCTCTCTCTCTCTCTCTCTCTCTCTCTCTCTCTCTCTCTCTCTCTCTCTCTCTCTCTCTCTCTCTCTCTCTCTCTCTCTCTCTCTCTCTCTCTCTCTCTCTCAAGTGTGTTTACATAAAAAATATATAAGTTTCAGGAAGTCATTTATCAGCAGAACTTCATATATATTGACCTGTTGGAAGAGAGAGAGAGAATAATGATAATCTATACTCTTCGCGCTCCATTTTGTTTCGGTTAATGTACCTTTTCATTTCGCCGTGAGAGTCAACAGCGTTCTAAACTTGCCTACCCCCCCACCCCACCCCCCCATGCCTCTGACCCGTATCCAACCTCCCCAGCACCCCGCAACCCCCCTCACCCAAAACCTTGACTCCATTCCCCCAACCCAACCCACTCGTTAACCAAGCCGCGGAAGTCCATTGAAACGTGTGTGTGTGTGTGTGTGTGTGTGTGTGTGTGTGAATAGGGTTAACCGAAGCTGCACACGTCGGGAAGCGCAGCCGGACTCACTTGTTTATGAATATTACTAAGACTTAAGTTTTAATATTGGAGCATCGGCGCCGCCCGCATGGAAGAGGCTCACCGGCTGGATCGCGCGGGTTGGCTTGCTGGCTGCCCGGGGATAGCCGCTAACTTCAGAAAGAGGACGGTTAGTAGGCTGGATGGGTTGCTGGATGACTGTTTGGTTGGGTAGGTAGGTGGGCAAATGTTTGGTTGACTGACTGGTTGGCTGGGTTGATCGGAAGGTAGATGGTGGGTTGGTTAACTGCCTGGTTGAGAGAGTTGATGGCTGAGTACTTCCGTTGGCTGACTCACTAGTTTTGAGGTGGTAGGTGGATAGGTGACTGACCGGCTGATGGCTGAGTAAGTTCGTTGTGTGACTTAATGGGTGGCTTTCGGAGTTGGTAAAGGGATCAGTCGATTGTTGATTATCTGGCTGGCTGGCTTAGGTGGTGGCTGAGTAGGTTCAATGGCTAGCTGACTGGTTGGTAGGTTGGGCTGGTGGCTGAGTAGGTTCAATGGCTAGCTGACTGGTTGGTAGGTTGGGTTGATGGCTGAGTAGGTTCAATGACTAGCTGACTGGTTGGTAGGCTGGGTTGGTGGCTGAGTAGGTTCGTTGGTGGACTCAGTTTTTTTGATTTGGTAGGTAGCTGGGTGGTTTGTTCAATGTCTGGCTTTCTAGTTGAGTTGGTAGACGGGTAGATGCTTGGTTGACTGACTGGCTGGATAGGTTGACGGCTGACTAGGTTCAATGGCTGGCTGACTGACTGGCTGGCTAGGTTGGTGGATCTTTAGTATCTTGGTGTTTGGCTGACTAGAATTATTCGTTGGCTCGGTGGATGACCGGTGGATGGTGGTTTGGTGGTCGGTGGATTGAGTTGCACGACCGAGCACTAGCTGGCCGGTCTCTGGCTGAGTGGCTGGCTAACTGGCTGGCAAGCATGTCTTAAGTTTTTGGCTTAACCCTAACTTTTTATATTTAACTTCGAGTACAACTTTTCGGGGGCGGTCATAACTTGCCATGGAACAGAATTGCAATTTCCTCCTGTGATTTTTTTTATGGTGTGTGTGAGTATCAATTTTTGTATTATATTTTCTGAACTTATTTGATCAGCGGGGGCACGGATGAAACTACTATTTTTACATCGGGTTTTTACGCTACCTCTATTTCCTCTCTTTTCCCGGTACCGCTAACTGGAACCTTTTTGATGATTTTGATGACCATTCGATTCTTAAATTTGCCGCAAGCTCTGTGTGATATTTTTTTGGTCGCGGGATGAGATTTAATTAATTGTCGAGGAAAAAACTCATTTGAACGTTTTTTAGCCTGCGGTCACGTGTGTTTGTGTGGGTAAGAGATGTGGGGGGGAGTACGTGGGTAAGGGGGGAAGGCCGTGTGTGTGTGTGTGTGTGTGTGTGTGTGTGTGTGTGTGTGTGTGTGTGTGTGTGTGTGTGTGTCGGTGTTTTTTTTCTGCTCGGTCCAATATATACATTTATGTTAGTGATATTCTTTTTACCTCTCTCTGTGTGTGTGTGTGTGTGTGTGTGTGTGTGTGTGTGTGTGTGTGTGTGTGTGTGTGTGTGTGTGTGTGTGTGTGTGTTTCTGGGTCCCTTAGCATTTTGTATAATCATGTCTGAACAATTTTCTCCCACATTTTCTTTTTATTTCGGGCTTCAAACCACATATTTGTATTTTCCCCTTGAGCAAGAGAGATATTTTTCCTCCTGTGTTATCTCGGCGGCTCTTTAGGCCTACCTACAGGGGAAAATGGCTGCGTAAATAGGCCTTAAACATCGCTATATATTTTTGTTAACGCAGTGTTGGTGACGTCACAAGATGGCGGCGGCGAGGAAAGGTAATGTGCAGGGAAAATATATGCTCGCCGGGAACACATATTTTTTTTTACTATATTTTCCCGTAAAGAACGATGAGGGTGTTTTTTTTTGTCCTGAAGAACGGTGACGGTTTTTTCCTGTTTTTTCCTCTTTTCTGACTTTCCTTTCTTCCTTATTTTCTTTTTTCCCAACTCTCTTTTCCCTTACTCATATTTTAACTTACAGAATGGTGACTTTTTTTCCCTACTATATTTTTTTCTTTTTTTTGCCGTATTTTACTGTCCTCTTTACTTTCATTTCTCCTTACTTTATTGTCTTTCTTTTTTCCCAACTCTTTTCTCTCTACTCTTTATTTCCCCACTTGCCTTTTTCCCTACTTCACTGTGTTTTTTTTTTTTTTTACTCTCTATTCTACTCTCTTTCCCCTACTCATACATTTCCTCTAAAGAACGAAGACGTTTTTCCTACTTTTATGTCTTCCTTATTATTTTTCCTACTTCCTTATCTTCTTTTTTTCCTACTCTTCCTTATTTTCTTTTTTTCTACTCTTTCTTATTTTCCTTTTTTCCTGCTCTTCCTTATTTTTTTCCTACTCCTCCTTATTTTTTTCCTACTCCTCCTTATTTTCTTTTTTTCCTACTCTATTCCTTATTTTTTTCCAACTCTTCCATATTTTCTTTCACTACGCTCTTTCCTTCCTACTTTACTGTTTTCCTTCCTTTCATTTTCCTTACTCACTTTTTTCTGGCACATACTTATCTAACTTATTTATCTCATTACTAATTTTTCCTTACCTTTTCCCTCTTCTTTTTCCCTCATTTCCACTACTTTTTCTCTACTTTCTTTTTTCCACTTTTTTTCCTCCTCCCTTTCCCCCTCTTATCCATACTCATATCTAGGTGAACGCGATCCTGCTTCCCCCTCTTAATTTTCCCATTTTTGTGTGTGCTGACGGCTTTTTCAACCTTACTTAAACTTTCTCCCGGGACCGAAAAAAGAACACACACATTTAGTTCAACACGTTTTCCTCTTATCTAGGTCGACCAAATCCTTCACTTCCTCCTTATCTTCCAGTGTTTGCATTTCACACTTTAAGCGGGAATGTGTACCTAAGCCTGTTTTTTTTTCCCTCCCTACTTTTTTTTCCATTGGCGGTAGGTAAGATTTCTCCCTGGTATTAACACGCTTCGTACTCTAAAAGTCACCCAAGTTTTTCTTTCTCGTCTATGTTATCTCGTATTTATCTCTCTTCAGCTCACTTATTTTTATTTACTCCCCGTTTCCTTCTTTTTCTTTACTCTTGTCTCTCCTGCTTCCTATTTTTCACGTTTATTCTTTAGTATAAGTTTGTTTTTCTTATCCCTGTTCCTCTCTTTCCCTTTCCATCCCTCTTCCTACCTTCTCTTTCCTCTTATCTCTCCTGCTTTGTATTTTTCAGGTTTGCTCTTTTGATTTCTCAGTTTGTTTCTCTTCCTTTCTCTCTTTTTCCCTTCCTATCCCTCTTCCCATCTACGCTTCGTACTCTAAAAGTCAGCCAAGTTCTTCTTTCTCGTCTATGTTATCTCGTTTTTCTCCTCTGCTTTTATTTTTCTTTCTCCAGATCACTTATTTTCATTTCCTCTCCGTTTCCTTCTTTCTCTTTCCTCTTATCTCTCCTGTTTTGTATTTCTCCCGTTTACTCTTTAATATTTAAGTTTGTTTTTCTTTTCCCTGTTCCTCTCCTTCCCTTTCCATCCCTCTTCCTACCCTCTCTTTCCTCTTATCTATCCTGCTTCTTATTTTTTTCCATTACTCTTCTTACATTCTCTTTCTTCTTATCTCTCTTTAATATTTACGTTTGTATTTATTCTCTCTGTTTCTCTTTCCTTTTCCATCTCTCTTCTTACATCCTCTTTCCTCTTTATCTCCCCTGTTTTGTATTTTTCACGCTTACTCTTTAGTTTCAACGTTTGTATATATTTTTTCTTCTTCTCCTCATTCCCTTTGTTTCACTCCTACCTTTTCTTTCCTCTTACCTTCCTTTCTTTGCTTTAACAATTGTAACCTACTTTTCTTCCTCATTCCCGTCTGCTTCCTTCCTTCACCTCTCATTACTCCTGTTTCTCCTCTTTTTTATATATTCCATTGTTTGCATTTCACAGTAAACCGGGACACTGTAAACTATTTTTTCCTCGCCCCTTTTCCTGCATGCCCCCTTCTCACTTCCTGTACCTTCCGCCCTATTTTTCCTACCTGCCCCCTCCTCCTCCTCCTCCTCCCTTCCCCTGCCATCCATCACTTCCATTTCCTCTCTACTGACTAAACATTTTTCCGCGGAGGTAACACTGTAACACTCTGGCTCAACTAAACGATTCGGGTTTTTTTTCACGCTAGTCTGATTGAGGGAAAGCCTTCTATTCCCTCTTATCTTACATTCTTTGCATTTCACACCAGCCCGGGAGAGTGTAAGCCTAGTCCTCCTTCTCCTCCTTATCTGTCCCCCATCCGTTTCCTCTTCCCGTTTTCTCCCGTTCTTTTACTCTGCGCCATATCGTTCTTTTGCTTCCATTTCTCTTTTCTATTTAGCAACTCCCTGTAAAATTGTAAGCCTATTCCACCTTTGCCCCTCCTATTCCCCTTTTTTCCTCCCCTTCTTTCTCCCCTTCTTTCTCCCTTCTGTCCT
>NC_066519.1:24211376-24233876 GCF_024679095.1 Eriocheir sinensis
TTAGTGATAGAGGTGGTGGTGGCGGTGTTTTTTGTTGTTTGTTTGTATTGGTTTCGTTATTATTTAGAGATTTTTTTTTTTTTTGCTGGTTAGGTTTTGTATTACAGTTTCTTTCTCTCTAATTGTCCGATTGTCTCTTTGTCTGTTTTCTGTCTGTCCGTCTCTCTCTCTCTCTCTCTCTCTCTCTCTCTCTCTCTCTCTCTCTCTCTCTCTCTCTCTCTCTCTCTCTCTCTCTCTCTTAAACACGGTATGAATTTGTATAAGTTTCTTCCCCTCATCCGCCAATTACATAGTTGAGGATTGAATTTGTCTCGCTCAATCTAATTTGTGAGGGGAAATTCATCTCTCTCTCTCTCTCTCTCTCTCTCTCTCTCTCTCTCTCTCTCTCTCTCTCTCTCTCTCTCTCTCTCTCTCTCTCTCTCTCTCTCTCTCGCTCTCGTTCTCGCTCTCGTTCTCGCTCTCGTTCTCGTTCTCGTTCTCGCTCTCGTTCTCGCTCTCTCATTACACGCAAGAAGTTCAACTAAAAGACACGGGAAGGGAGAGAAAATAACGCGAGGAGGAAGCAAAAGAGAGCGAAACAAAAGGGATAAAAAACAGATAAAAACAGACCCGAAGAATAACAATATTATACTCGATACTCGGATAAAAGCGACATCCCGAAGGACCGTTGCACCGGATTTACACAAAAGATGAAAAAAAGTGAACAAAAAGGAGAGAGAAAAAAATCCTTCACGATCGCAGGACCCAATGTGTATATTTTTTTCCTCCCCCCGTACAGCACAAAAGAGGGAATATATTCTCACGTGAACGCTGGCCTGAAAAAAAATATTAACATGTCCTTCACAGGGTAAAAAAAAAAATGTATGACGTTATCGGTATAAGATAAATGAGTTGAATTATGTTGACCTCTCTGGAAAATTAATGGATTGAAAAGTACGTAAAATAAAATTGGAAACGTAATGAATTGAAAAATAAGTTAAGAAAAAAAACGTTGAATATAATGGTTTCAAAATATGGACACCTGATTGTAACCGCCAACCAAAAAATGAGAAAAGTTATATTTTTGAACAGTGGAAAATGTGTATTCTGTAAACTAATCAGAGGCGAGCCATTCTGGAGCTCATGTTTAGTCCTCTTCTTTCCTCATTTTTCTTCTTATTTTCTTACTTCTCCACAATTATGAAAACCAGGAATTGAACGTTCTTTAAAACTTGTAGAACACACACACACACACACACACACACACACACACACACACACACAGAGCGCTGCGCTGCCAGGCTTCACGGTCTGACTGGGCGACGGTTCAAGCCCGCTCAGGCCGGATTCTTTCCGCTGACTAGGAGTGGTTACTGTTCTCCCTTGAGCAAGGGGGATGGGATGTGTGGTGTGTGGGGTCCTGGCAGTACCAAGAGATCGACGATAAAGAGCACTTGCTCATGTCGGGAGGGTAGGTCTAGGTACCTGCTGGCGATTACGAGTCCAACACGTGATCAGGCCGTGGTGGTGATTTACACACACACACACACACACACACACACACACACACACACACACACACACACACACACACACACACGCCTATTTGAGCGTGACAAAACGTAATTAATAAATGAAACATGAACGTCTGTATCCCTCCTTTCGTCCCTTCATCTTTCTTCATCTTTCTTCCCTCCATTCTCCCCCCTCCTTCCCTCCCCCCTCCCCCCATCAAGCCTTCAGGAGTGGGAGGTTATGGCCGTGAAAAGGAATTTAATGCCTCGCCAAGGGGTTCGATGCCTCTGATTCAGTTGTTTATTGCTCTTAAAAGAAAATTAACTTCAATAAAAAAATGACTCGAAACTTCCGCTCCCTTTGAACAAAAACAGATAATTGAGCATGGCTTTGGTTTTTTCCTAGTGTTATTTTCACTTTTTTTTCTTTTTTAGGGGGTTGGGTGACAGGAATGCATTTGTACCCAGTGGTCTGTTTTGCCGATTACGTTTTTCTTTAGTTTTATTGTTTTTTTTTTCGGAGTGGGGTGGGGGGGGGGCAATTTTTTCGGCGGGTTGGGGGGGGGGGGCAACTCCGTAATGTCAGTTTACATGAAGAAAAAATCATATTTCTGCTTCGTTCTTTTGACGGAAATATAAAACTAATAACAGATGGACGGCCAGTGACAGGATTGCAAGCCATGAATTGTAGAAGTGGTGGCAGAGAGAGGTTCAGGAGGAGAGATTACGGCATTTGACGGAGCATCAGACAAAGAAAACCAGAGAATGTTTGGAAAGGTCTTCACACACACACACACAAACACACAAACACACACACACGCACATACTCCTACAGTAGACTAGTAATACCTGATGATGATGATGATGATAATGATGGTTATGTCAGTATGTGTAAAAGTCTTGTCAGTTGGCTGTTGTTACAAGGAAATAAATGGGGTTTTTTTCTTTTATTATAATTAGGTTATGTAATGTCAGTTGATGTCATAAAAAGTCTTGTTTACGTTATGTCTTGATGAAAATAAAGTAACATTATTTTTTGTTAACAGTATTTTTTGTTAAGTTTTTAATGTTTGTTCATGCAGTAATGAGACTTGTCAGGATTTTGTCTAAGTTTTAATGCGAGTAATATAATGTTGCTTTTTGTGCGGCATCACGTGAGTTTATGCAAAAAAAGAAACAGTGTTGGTAATTCTTTTCTCGGATCAGACGTCGGATGTCAGCCTTTTTCAAGTGTTCATTTTCACGTGAATTATTATACGTATGAAACTAATACTTACACGCTCTTTTTTTTCGTTATAATGATGGTAGATTAATGGACGCTAATTAGCCATCGATCCTATTGAGAAAACTTATCGCGCTCATTAAAAAGAAAAAAAAGCGTTGGTGGAAAAAGTGAGGTAAAAATATAAAGGAGTTTTACCGGAGAAGCGGAAAAATGAGAGCTGTAAAAATAGGGAATTAATGGGGTAGTGCCGATGATATTTTTCCCGGTGCCCCATTTTTCATTCATTCGCTCGGAGTCATTTTTTGTATCGAATTATCATGGTGAATTTGTGTTTAATTTTACGTCCGTACTATCGTTTGTAATTACTGGTGGGTCTCTTTCGTTACTGTGAGAGAGAGAGAGAGAGAGAGAGAGAGAGAGAGAGAGAGAGAGAGAGAGAGAGAGAGAATTTCATCATTTTTCCTCCCTTTCCTCTGTTTTTCCTTCAAGATGCTCGCGGGACTTTATTCCAACAACACTCAGGGCAAAGAGATGCCTGAAGGAAGGGTGGAAAGGGAGGGAGGGAGTGTTGTTATGTTTGTGTGTAGCAAGGGAAAGTACGTTAAGAATAAGGTTGAAGAAGAGGAGGAGGAAGAAGAAGAGGATTTTGTGCTTTGGTAAGTAGAGGAGAACGAGTAAAAGTAAGAGGAAGAAAAGAAAATTGAAAAGTTAAAGGAAAGAAAAAGAAGAGCAAGGAGGAGTAGAAAGAGAAGAAAGAGGAGAAGGAAGAAGAGGAGGAGGAGGAGGGAATAGAGGAGGAGGAGAAGGAAGAGGTGGAAAAACAGACCTAATATTTGAGGAGGTTTGGATCCTCCCTATACATTTTTTACACACACACACACACACACACACACACACACACACACACACACTCCCAGTATCCGACCCAATTAGGCATTTAAACCATTTATGGAATACACACAAAAAAACATCTATATGCAAAATTATCAAATACTAGCACATCGATTCTGCTAATGACCTATACAACTAGTCATATTACTTTGATGGGATACGATTAACTTCCTTCAACACTCGATTAATGAATACGAATGGAACGTGAGTCTAATAGTTTTTGAAGAGACGCGAGTATGAAAAATAAAATGGGAAAAATTACGTCGAAATTAAAATAGAAATGAAAGAAAAGTGTTCGTGAATAAGTTAATAAAGTCAATACAGCTGCAACGGATAACTGTATGCGCGAAAAATATCCACGCGACAGAAAATATATGAAGCAATTAGTTCCTGATATTTGGTTATTTAAGCGTTTATTTTTTTGCTTTAATTAATGTACGCAGAACGCTGGAAAAAAGTTTAATATACGAGGCGAGCTGTGTGTGTGTGTGTGTGTGTGTGTGTGTGTGTGTGTGTGTGTGTGTGTGTGTGTGTGTGTGTGTGTGTGTGTGTGTGTAAGTCTCTTTTATCTCAGGCTACAAAGAGGGTGTAGAGACAGCTGGTGTTTCCTGTGTATGTGTCTGGGACGATATCTCTTGTTTTTCATGTTGTTGTTGTTGGTGGTGGTGGGGGTGGTTGTGAGGGTGCAAGTAATGGTGGTGGGCAGTTAGGGTGATGGTTTTCGTGGTGGTAGTGTTGTTTTTGTTGTTATTATTGTTGGTGGTGGTGGTGATTGTGGTGGTGATGGGGGTTGATGGTGGTGGTGGTGATTGTGGTGGTGATGGGGGTTGATGGTGGTGGTGGTGGTGAAGGTGCAAGTAACAGTAATGGTGGTGGGCAGTTAGGGTGGTGGTTGTCGTGGTGGTAGTGTTTTTTTTTTGTTGTTGCTGTTATTGTTGTAGTTGTCGGTGGTGGTGATTGTGGTGGTGATGGGGGTTGTTGGTAGTGGTGGAGGTGGTGGTGAGGGTAATAGTAACAGCTGGGGTGATGGTGGTCGTGGTGGTAGTGTTGCTGTTGTTGTTGTAGTTGTTGGTGGTGGTGGTGATGGAGACGGGTGCCTTTTCCTCCTTGTAATGGTCTGTACTAAGAAAACAAAAACAAAACAGTACCAATTGAACTTTCTCTGCCTTTCTGTATTTCTTTCCCACCATTGTTTTCTTTCCCTGTTTTACTCTTTTTTTCTCTTTACTCTTTTACTCGTTAACTTTTTTCGTAATCTTCAACAAAAGTATAATCGAGTAGAAACTTCGACCGACTTTTTTTCTTTTATCTACCCATCTTATATACCTACTAGTCATTTTCTTGTGTCGCTCTCGGCCTGTTTATCAGTCTATCTACCCATCTATCTATCTGTTTAGTTAACCATGCATCTATATCTCTATTTTCGTCTATATCACTATCTATATTTGTCTATCTGTCTAGCTGTCTTTGTGTTTATCTTTGTTATGCTGAATCGTGTTTATTTTTAGTCCTTACGTGTGTGTGTGTGTGTGTGTGTGTGTGTGTGTGTGTGTGTGTGTGTGTGTGTGTGTGTGTGTGTGTGTGTGTGTGTGTGTGTGTGTTCCTTTTCAGGTGGGCGTTATCCTTTATATTGTTTTTTGTTTCGTGTTCCGCGTCAGTCGCCGTTTTACAACTCTGAAGTTTTATCTTTTTCTTTTTTATCGCAATCTTTTTTCTATCGGTCATGGGTTTTTTCCTTTTATTGCTGCGTGTTCCTGCAACCATACTAACTACCAACCGGTAGTTTTGTGTATATGGTTCAATTCTTAGTTTCGTTCATTATTATTTTTCCTTTGGACTCGCATTGTTTCCCTTGTTTCATGCACATTCCTCACTTCAATATTTTTTTTCGTATCTATTTTTTTTTCCTCTTCGTATCTATTTTTTCTTCCTCTTCGTATCTTTCCCTCGTATCTGATACATTTTCTTCCTCTTCTTCGTATCTATATTTTCTTCCTCTTCGTATCTATATTTTTTCCTCTTTTCTTTGTATCTATTTTCTTTTTCGTATCTATATTTCATTTCTTCGTATCTATATTTATTACTCTTCGTGTCCATATATTTTTTCTCCTCATCGTGTCCGCGTTCGTTCTATCGTGTCCGCGTTCGTTCCGCCTTTCTTAGTGTTTCTTAAATCTTCTTTTCCCCTTTATCCCGTCCCCTTCCTAATCCCCTTAATCTTCCATACTAATCCTATTTAGCGTTTCTTTCTTACTCTCCTACATCTTCCGGTACCCTCTGTCTTGTTTCCTCCCTTTCATTATTTGCCTTTACATATTTGAGGATTGTACTCGTTCCCTTGATCTCTCTTCTTCCATATCTTTCCTTTCTCTCCTGCCTTATTTTCTTCCCTGCCTTCTTTCCATTGCCCTTTTCTGTCGCCCTGTGTTGTCCCTTTCCTTGTCTTTATATCTACTATTATAGTTTCTTCCATTCTACTAAGCTGCCTCTCTTCCCTTCTCTCCTTTACAATGCTCTCCTGTTGGAGTTGCTTCTGTAGCGTTTTCTTTATATTTCTATTCTCTCCTGTTGCTTCCGTAGCGTTGTCTTTATATTTCTATTGTCTTCGTCTTCTTGTTTATGGGTGTCTTGTTTATGGGTGTCCCTCAGGACAAGTGAACACCCGTTCCGAGGTTTGTGACCAGATGGGCGTTATTTGTTGTGCGATTAATTATGGAAGGTAGGAGGATTTCCGTGTGAACCACTTGTGAGACAGCGTCAAGAAACTGGATGGTGATAATGTGCCATGGGGGGGGGGGGGGGGGATGTGTGTAAGGGTTCAGTAATCTCAAATGAGCAGCAAAACAGGCTCCAAATAACACTCACAGTAAGGTTGTATATAAATGTATTTAGTTTAATTTTTCAAAGGGTAGCGGAGTACTAAAAATGACTGACAGGCTGTATGCCTCTTAATCTAACTAGCTACCGGCACAAGGGAGATTTGGGGAATACACAATGCTTAGCTCTGGTTGCTGGAGGAGGAGAAGCAGGAGCTGGCGTGAGCGTCGGGCTCGGCAGGGGACGTCCACATGGGAAAGGGGCGGTCCTGGTAATACACAGACGGGCGCCGCTTGATGTGGAGATGGAGCAGCTCGGGTGGTGTGTAGAGGCGGGCGCTCGTCGTGATGTAGGGAGCAGCTTGGGGCAGTGGTATATCGGCCACGAGGGAAGTGGTAGGACGGCCACTCGGGCAGTCGAGGGGCAGGTTACCCCGCCATACAAGTTGACACTCAGTAGTTCGTCTCACACAGCAGACCGTGGGTGGTTCTTCGTGGGGGCTGAGGGGAGAGATGGACACCTCTCTCACTGAACTCCAACTCCAAGCCTTTATTGCTTCCTGCTGCTCGTCTCCTGACTAGCCCGCATCACAGCAGGCCGTGGGTGGTGTGTGGGTCGGGGGCCGAGTAGAGAAATGAACACCTCTCTGACCAGCCCGCTTCTCTGTGGTTTCTCGCTGCCGCTCCTTACTGTAGTGGTGTTCGTCTCCTCACGTCTCCCAAGCTAGTCTCTTGCTGCAGTGGTGCTTGTCTCCTCACTGGCCCGTGGGTCTCCTTGCCCTCGCCTTCTCGCCTCTGCTTCTCGCTAAGCTCCTCCCCCTTCCCCCATCACGTGACTCCCTCTCGGCATTACAATCAAACCCTACCTACCTAACTAACTAGTTATTGGTTTCTTGGGGGGTTCGAGTCTTTGAGATGAGGGATTTCAGTAACTCGTTCATGATATTTACTCATTCGCTCGCCGTGTTATCTTCTCATAACCTTTTACGCACTTACATTCCTTAGCCACCCATTCACTCCCTCACTCATTCACTCTTTCACTCATTCACGCTCCCACATGCTCACACTCACTCTGTCACTCACTGACTTACTCACATTCTCTCGTTCATTCACGCACTCGCTTACACTTACTCTGTTACTCACTGACTTGCATACCCTCTCGCTCACTCACATTCGGACCGTTACACTTCATCTTCTTGTAGCTCTCCCTTATGCTAGTTCGCTATCCATTTTGTTCTTCCATTCTCCTACTTCTCCTTTTAACCTTTTCCTCTCCTCCCTTTCCTTAGCATAACTTGGCCCTCACGTCTTTGAATCAGTGCAAATTTCTTCCATGCCAGTGTATTTATTTTTTTCTTTCTTGTCTCACTTTCCATTATGCTCACTTTTCTATACATGCCGCTCCTTCCTTTCTCTCTACAGTGCAAGTCTTCCGTCCTCACCTCTCTCTCTATATATCTTTCCCGTGTCTATCCATTTCCAAGTCTCGTCCCCCTGTGTCCTATTTGTATATCTATGTCTCTTACTTCCCTCCTACATTTATATTCCTTCCCTTCCCCTCCCTTCCCTCAATAATGCATGCCTTCAATCGTCGTCCCTCTCTCTATCTCTCTTCCATACCCGTCCGTTTTCCGCGCACCTCCCTGTCCCTATCTCTACCGTCCTTCGTCTCTCCCTCTTACCCTCTCTTCCATGTCCATCCATATTCCATTCACCTCCCTCTCCCTTCCTCCATCGCCCTCCGTCCCTCCCTCTCTCCCCCTCTCTCCCTTATCCATCTATTTTCCACTCTCACCTCCCTCTCCCTACCTCCATCGCCCTCCGTCCCTCCTTCCCTCCCTCTTTCCATTACCCTTCCATTTTTCACGTTCACCTCTCTATCTCCTACCTCCACCCCCTCTCCTCTCCCTTAAGCCCATACCCCTCCATTTTCCACTCCCACCTTTCTATCCCAACGTAGCTCCAGCACCCTTCGTCCCTCCTTCTCTCCCTCTCTCCTATGACCATCCATTTTCCACGTTTACCTCCCTACTCCCTACCTCCCCTGCCCCTGGCTCCCCCTGTTCTCCCCCTCTCCCTTGAGCATACAGCATGTGACATATCACTAATACACCGTGTGATGGGATGCTCCCCGAGTCCCTTCGTGGGCAGGAGGAAGGGGAAAAGGCAGGGGATTGGAAGGGACGCGGAGGGGAAGTGGGTGCGGATGAGTGTTCGATTATGTTACTGTGGATGTGTGTGGGTGGTGTGTGTGTGTGTGTGTGTGTGTGTGTGTGTGTGTGTGTGTGTGTAATTCACCGCCACCACGGCCTGATTACGTGTTGGACTCGTAATCGCTTGCAGGTACCCCCCAGACATGAGCAAGTGCTCTTTTTAGTCGATCTCTGGGTACTGCCAGGACCTCACACACCACACACCCCATCCCCCTTGCTCAAGGGGGGACAGTAACCACTCCTATATAGTCAACGGAAAGAATCCGGCCTGAGCGGGCTCGAACCGCCGCCTGTAAGTCTGTGAAGCCTGGCAGCGCAATGCTCTAGCCAGTTGCGCCATGGAGTGTGTGTGTGTGTGTGTGTGTGTGTGTGTGTGTGTGTGTGTGTGTGTGTGTTGTTTATATCGTTGCTTTTTCTTGTGTGGGTTTAGTTTCTATTTTCTCGTGTCACTGTGTTTGTTTTTCTGCTCTTTGTTTACTTAATAGGCTGTTCGAATGTTTGCTCTTTTTTATTGTTGTTTTTGCTGCTGCTGCTGCTGCTGCTGCTATTGTTATAGGAAATTTTATAATATATATTTTGTTTTGCGTTTGCTGACATCTGGAGTCGTTTTTGCGTGTTTGTAACAAGTTTGTTGATAAATTGTGAATATTTTATTGATATTACATTTTTTTCATATTTAATTGACGCACGAATTTTCTGAAGTTGGTTATACTGGTTTTCTGAAATAGTGTTATAGTAATTGTAGTAGTAGTAGTAGTAGTAGAAGTAGTAGTAGTAGTAGTACCTAATAGTAGTAGTAGTTGTAGTAGTAGTAGTAGTAGTAGTAGTAGTAGTTGTAGTAGTAGTAGGCGTTGTAGTTGTAGTTGTGGTAGGCGGTGGCTGAACAGATAGCAAGACGGCCCCGCGTTCAGGAGGACGCGAGTTCAATCCCCGACCGGTGCCACCAAGTTGGGATTTTTCAGCCGCCGCCGAGTGGCTTAAAACTACCCATATGCTGTCCAGAAGACCACCTATCAACCCGGACTCTAGATTCTAGGATTAAAGATGAGCTCCGGGAGGGCAGCATGAGCCAATGCAAGATTAGTTTTTATCGGTTCAATCTGTTACCTTACAACTCACAAAGGGTTTTGGTAGGAATACAAAGTCATTTTTATGCACATCAGAACAAGTTGAAAATTGGCCAATGAGTGTGTAGTACCATCACCCATGCAATGATACCAAGTCCGCAAGTCCAGCCCTGAAGAAAAATCTGTGCCAGTTCTCGTGGAACCGAGTATAGTAGTAGTAGTAGTAGTGGTAGATTATACTACCATCAGGAAACGTAACAGCAATAGTAGTAGTGATTGTGGTCGCAGCAGTTGTGTTATCTTTATTATTATTGTTTTGTTATTGCCAAGGTTATTAGTACTGCGGTTTGCACCACCACCACCCCCACTCCCACCCCCTCCACCACCACCTCCACTACTACCACCACCACCACCTCCACCACCACCACCTCCACTACCACCACCTTTACTTCCACGACCACCACCACCACCACTACTACCTTCACTACTACCACCACCAACACCAACACCACCACCTCCACTACCACCACCTTTACTTCCACGACCACCACCACCACCACCATCTCCTCCTCCGTCTCCTCCTCGATCCCCCTACCCCTACCCCCCCTCCAACAGTGATTATTGCGCCCCATTAGCACCGCCGTGACCATTAGAATAATTTGCTGCTGCATTAGAAATTATTTCATTAAGTGGAAAGCGTAACGATAAATTAGGATGAAATCAATTAGCAAATATGGCACATCAGAGACGGGATTGGGGTGACTTGTGGTGGTGGTGGTGGTGCAAAGGAGGAGATGCAGAGGATGGAGATGTTGGTGTTTCTCGTTGTTAGAAGCTATTGGAGGTGTTGATGGTGCTGATGTTGCTACTACTACTATTACTACTACTGCAACTACCACTACTACTACTACTAATAATAATAATAATAATAATAATAATAATAATAATAATAATAATAATAATAATAATAATAATAATAATAATAATAATATTGCTGCTATTGCTACAAATATTATTACTATAATACTACACTAACAACTACTACTAATACAAATACTACTTTTGTTATTCCTCTTAAAAACAACAATGGTATAATAATTGATAACAAAACACACATATTAATAATGATAATAACTACAGTAATAATATAACACCTCAGTAATAACGCCAGTGAGAGCCAGTATGACAGCGGAAGCAGGGAGGAGGAAGATCTAGACTTATATCCAGTCCTTGAGCTGGAGGGAAACAGGAAAGCCCACACGTTTCAAGTCTAGGGATGAAGGAATTAAATGAAGGAAGAGAGGAATCATGTTAAAGTATGCACCAAGTCAAAACAAATAAACTAATAAATAATGAGCATCGTAGTCTATTCCAAAGCTTCCAGGGAACCAGACGATGCACAGATAAAGACAATATGAATACAATGAGCGTCAGTTTACACCCAACCTCAGGTCCCCAGCATAGTGAGGCCAATAGAGCGCGTGTGACATATCCTGATTAATCATCGGGGGGAGAAAAAAAGCAGGAAAGTCACTCATGGCATTCACGCGCAATCGATGAGGAACTAATCAGTGAAAGGAATACGATGTGGAAGGGAAATAACTTGACTTGGGAGAGAAACAAGTGTTAATAGCACAAAAACTGTGCTGGATCGGCGTCTCATGACCCTCCAACACCCCCCCCAACAATTTATATTATGCAACTAGGGGTCTGAAATGGAAAAAGCTGAAAAGTAAAGATGGCGCCACTATAAACACTTGCCTGCGCCACAACGGGCTGGGGCCGACCATCAGGCCCTACTATGAAGGCCTACCGGCACCGCAGGCCAAGACGTAAAAAAAAAAAAAAAAAAAAAAAGCTGACTTTGTTTATGATGCCGTGTTGTATGGTTCATCAGGGCTAACAAATGCTATTATATAATATCATGTCATTTAATGCATGGGTAAGCCAGGAAAACAACTTGAAGGGAAGAACAACAACAACAAGATGGACAATCTGTTGATCGGCGTCTGCGACGCCAATTAAAAAAAACGTCTTGGGGGTGGGGGTGGGGGGGGTGGGGGAATACAACGCTGGAAGAAAGAAAGAAAAAAAGATCATAATGGAGAGAAGAAACACTATAAGGGAGAAGAGATGTAACATGGGAGACGAATCTGCGTGGGAGATAAATATACAACGTGGGAGGGAAGAACTACGGCATGGGAAAGAAGAAAGACAATATATAATAGAACAAACACAATAAGGAATAGAAGAGATGTAACATGGGAGATGGATCTACGTGGGCGACAAGAAATACTAAGTGGGAGGGAAGAAACAATGATGAAGAGATGTAAAGTGGGAAGTGGATCAACGTGGGGGGAGGGGGGGAATGATATACAAAGTAGGTGAAAAGAAACACAACATGAAAGAAAATAATCACAACTTGGAAGAGGAGAAAGGAGGGAAGAAATAGTGTACAATGGGAGGGAGAAAAGATGCAAAGGAAGAAAGAAATTAACATGGGAAGAAAGGAACAGAGTGAGAAGGGAACGAACACAACGTGGGAGAGAAGAATCGCAATGTGGGAGAGAATTCATCGTGGGAGAGAAATCAACGTCGGAGGGAAGGAACACAGCGTAGGAAAGAAGAATTGCAACGTGGGAGAGAAATCTGTTTGGGAGAGGATATAGAGTGGGAGAGAAATCAGAGTGGGAGAGGAATCAGTTTGGAAGAGGATTTAGAGTGGGAGAGAAATCAGAGTGGGAGGGGAATCATAGTGGGAGGGGAATCAGAGTGGGAGGGGAATCAGAGTGGGAGGGGAATCAGAGTGGGAGGGGAATCAGAGTGGGAGGGGAATCAGAGTGGGAGGAGAATGAGAGTGGGAGGGGAATCATAATGGGAGGAATCATAGTGGGAGGGGAATCATAGTGGGAGGAATCAGAGTGGGAGGGAATCAGAGTGGAGGGAATCAGAGGAGGAGAATCAGTGGGAGGGAATCATAGTGGGGGAATCAGAGTGGGAGGAATCAGAGTGGGAGGGAATCAGAGTGGGAGGGAATCAGAGTGGGGGAATCAGAGGAGGGGAATCAGAGTGGGAGGGAATCAGAGTGGAGGGAATCATAGTGGGGGAATCAGTGGGAGGGGAATCAGAGTGGGAGGGGAATCAGAGTGGGAGGGGAATCAGAGTGGGAGGGGAATCAGAGTGGGAGGGGAATCAGAGTGGGAGGGGAATCAGAGTGGGAGGGGAATCATAGTGGGAGGGGAATGAGAGTGGGAGGGGAATCATAGTGGGAGGGGAATCAGAGTGGGAGGGGAATCAGAGTGGGAGGAGAATCAGAGTGGGAGGGGAATCAGAGCGGGAGGGGAATCAGAGTGGGAGGGCAGCTATGAAGAGAGAAAAGGGAACTGCAAGAACTACATTCACACCACCACCACCATCAGCTGCAGCCATTACCTGTGTACTGCAGCACAAAAACCTTTTCAATACAGATACAATGCAATACAAAGGCCCAACGTTCTCCGCTTCTCTCTCTGTCTGATGCTGGCAAGGTGTAGGAGGGAGACACACAGCATGGAAGATAAGCAACACAATGTACGAGAGAAATCAATGGGTCGAATTCTTTAACATTTCCTCGCCCAAGCTCACATAATTGGTAAGGCTTTCCTAGGAGTTGTGGGCATATCCAAGGGTAGTTTTATGGCCTTGGTGGTAGTCTGACCCTTCCTCTGTATCATGAACCTCAAGCGTCACTCATAAGAACCCGATTGATCTCATTTTTGGCCTTTGGAAATAGTTGATGGAGAGCTGAAAGGGAGATGAGCAGCACAACGTACGAGAAAAAATAATGGGTCATATTTTTAAACATTTCGTCCTACAAGCTCACATATTTGACAAGTCTCGTAGGAGTTGTGGGCATTTCCAGAGGTAGTTTTTTTTACCCTGGTTCGACATTTCTTCTGTACCAGTGAACCTAAAATCCCAAAGAACCCGATTGATCTCAGTTTTGGCCTTCGGAAATAGTTGATGTAGAGCTGAAAGGAAGATGAGCAGCACATATTTGACAAGGCTTTCCTAGGAGTTGTGGGCATTTCCAGAGGTAGTTTTATAACCCTCGTTCGACCTTTCTTCTGTATCAGTGAACCTAAAATGCCAAAGAACCCGATTGATCTCAGTTTTAGCCTTCGGAAATAGCTTATGGAAGACCCAAAAGCCTCTAACAATAGCGACCATGTAGTGAATCGAACGCAGCACGCCTGCCATTCATTAGGTAACAGACAGAGACCAAGAAGCCGTTAAAATACCCATAACATCTGGCTGATTCAAAGGGGTCACTCAGTCCTTAATTAACCTCACAGTCACAAGCCTTATTATCCCACGGCTAATTGACGCTGAATATCCAAGTTTTCCGTTAATGATAAACTGTTGGTGCAGAGTTCATCCAGCCAGACGCGTCGATTACATGCTTACTGGGCCAGGCTGTTGACCGGCTTCGTCTGATTAAAGGAACGAGGGGAAAGCCTGCTGCTACTCATTTTAATCAGCATATTATTATACCGCGGAGATTGATCCATTGGTACACGCTCATTGCCTCTGTTGCTGGGCATGTGTTTACAAAGGAGAGGCAATGGCGCGGAGGGAATAGTAGAGCAGTCATCATCATCATCATCATCATCATCATCAGTATCTTCATCATCAGGAGGACGACGGCATTTCCTTACGTTCTTTTTTTTTCCTCTTCCTACTCCTCTTGTTGTTATTCTTATGTGTATAGTGTATCTCTCTTGTTCTTTTCTCTTCTTGTTCTCTATCCCCTTATTTATTTATCTATTATCACTGTGGTTCTGCGTTTCTCCCTCTCCTCCGCTTCTTGTTCTTATTCTCCTTATTTATTTTTGTATCATCTCTATGGTTTTGTTTTTCTCCTTCTCCTACTCCTCTTGTTCTTGTTATTATTTGTTTATGTATCATCACCGTGGCTCTGCTTGCCCTTACACTATCCATATAATTTCCACACGTACTATAAAGTTATCTCAAATAGGCCTAGTGCATTATTTTATCACATATGTAAAGTACTCGCTTAATGCAAATTACACCTACAAAGCAAGGTGTTCCGTATAATTAACACGTATAACACATTTCCACACAATAATATCTTCAGTTAGACTCATTCAGCGCCTAATAACTACATCCATTATCACAACACTGAATCCCTGCCTTTAACACGTTTATATCGTCATAAATCATCACTCGCCGGGCGCGCGCACAGTCACAGCTCACAACCTCACCCACGCCCACTCAGCTGATTAATGAGAGGAAGTCAGGCAAGGTGAGGAGAAAGGGGGTGAGGGGGGCAAGGAAGAGGTGAGAGGAGGGAGAGGAGGGCCGAGAAATGAGGTTAAGGGGTTGTCGTGGCGAGGTCGATGGTAAAGGTAGAAAGATTAATGAGAAAAGCAAGAACGAAAGGAAAGGGAAAGGAGGGAGGGAGGGAGGGGGTAAAGGAGGGAGGTAGAAGAAAGAACCCATCCTCTTTGCCATCACGCCAGTCGACAAGTTAGTCAGTCAGTCAGATATTTTGTTAGATGTAAGTTAGTCAGTCAGTTCTTTATCATATCCAGTTAGATAGATAATTAAGGCAGCGAGTCAGTCAGTCAGTCAGTCCTTCAGTCGTTTACTAGTCATTGAATCAGCCAGTTATTCTACCCAGCAAGTCAGCCAGTAAGTCAGTCAGTCAGCCAGTCCTTCAGTCTGTCGTTCGTTTGCTAGTCGTTGAGTCAGCCAGTTATTCTACCCAGCAAGTCAGCCAGTAGGTCAGTCAGTCAGTTAGTTCGTTAGCTAGCCAGTTATCCAGCCACCTATCCTAGCCAGCAAGTAATATTTAGCCAATCAGTCGGTCAGTTAGTCAACCAGTCCTTCAGTCGTTTGCTTGTCGTTGAGTCAGCCAGTTATTCTACCCAGCAAGTCAATCAGTAGGTTAGTCAGTCAGTCGGTCAGTCAGTCATTTAGTTAGCTAGTTTGTTGGTTAATCAGTTAGTCAACCTCCTCCTATCCAGCAAGTCAGATATTTAGCCAGTCAGTCAGTCAGTCGGTCAGTCAGCCAGGCTTTCGGTCAGCTTGTTGGTTAGTCACTTAGTCAGCCACTTACACTATCGAGGAAGGCAGATATTTGGCCAGTCATTCAGTCAGTTATTTTGTTACTCATTCCTTCAATTTTAGAAAGTGTTAGTCACTTCTTCAGCCAGTGAGTCATACAGGTTGTCATTCAGTCAGTCATATATTTAGTCAGACAGTCAGCGGTCAGTCAGACATGTACACAGACTCCCCCACAAGCTCACCAAACACTGCCTAGCTGTCGGTGGGCTGGAGTAACGCAATCACCAATCAGGCCTCCTCAGGGGGGGATAGCGGTGCGGCCCGGCCCTCCCTTCATGATGAGGACTGCCATGACTAAGAAATTAATAGTCAGGAGACAGAAGAATTATCTCCCTTAAATCATGACAGAATGAAGCTGTAGATAAAGGGTTATTAAATGCTGAGCTTTAAGAACAAAATTACCTCTAAAATTTGGTTGATGTCATATTAAGATATAACTATATAGCAAATGAATAATGACAAGAGAGGAGACTACCAAACTCTCCTGAATTAAATATAATGTCTAATCGACAACTCCAACACTCTTTGTATAATCAGCAAGTTATTGGTTCGGCCATGATGTCACCAATTCTTGATCACCTCTCCGTGAGAAAAAATGAATAGAAATGTAGTCATAAAGCAACTGTATAAAGTAATTACTTTGAGGAAAATAACCTACAAATGACTCATTCGACGCAGGTAGAAGCATCTAGGAAGTTAACGAATTACGTAATCTAAAGATAATAAAGCCGAATAATGACAACAAAGAAAATGTAACATACAAAGGAAAATTCAGTGCATCACCAATGGCGTCAACACTCAGCCCACCTTCAGTCCGGCTCAATATAGGATGTATCCATTTTGCCGCCCAGTGCAGAGATGGATACAACCTATTAAGATAAGAGTTGCCTTGTGTCGGAAGGGAAATTGTTGGAATGAAATTATGTTTCTAGTATTGTTTGCTGAAACTGGACATGACTACAATTTTGTTGAAAGAGTAAACGAGCAACGCTTCTCACGTCCTGAAAAGCGACCCAAGGCCACGGCGTGCCAAAATCGACCTATCTCGGTAACACTGGCGCTGGGCAAGGTGGAGGAAACAGCAAGGTGACGTCACGTGATCCCTGTACCCTAGAGCGGCGCGCGACGTCCCAGCGGAAGGACATGTCTGTGGTCTTGTGTGTGTGTTTGTGTGGCGGCGGAGTTTCTTGTGTCCTGGTGCAGTCACCGGGAGGGCGTCGGCGGCCCCGTCACGACAAGGAAGGTGAGGACGAGTGGTTCATGGTTCTTGGAGAGCAACGCGGCACGTTAACTGGTACTGAGGCCGTAGGAGTAGGCAATGCGTGTCCCGCTTACTCATGCACCCTCCCCCCCCAACCCCTTCGCCTTTCCTGTGTCTCTTGTCCGTGGCTCATTTAACGCTGAAGCTAGAAGGTATCCATGTCCAGACCTACCTCGGGTGTGAGTGAACAGTGAATAGGAATTATAAGGTAGTGCAGAAGGCTTCGTGGCGGTGCTGTGGAAGCCGGCAGACTGTGACGTCACTAATGGTAAGTCGGTGATGGCGACGCAGCACAGGAGGGACCGGGCGGTGTGTGTGTGTGTGTGTGTGTAGCATGTCTGGGGCATCACCAACACCCTGCCGCGCCATTGGTTAGTGCAGGGCCTGGGAAGGGTGAGTGCCAGGGAGTGATGAAGAGACAGTCGTCGTGCATCAGGCTGCCGGGTGGAGGAGCAGGTGGTGGTGGACTGCTGGGGGAGGAAGGAAGGGAGGGAATGGGGGTGATCATAAGTTGCCGGTGAGAGAGAGAGAGAGAGAGAGAGAGAGAGAGAGAGAAGTGGGGGAGGTAAGGGGGTCTCCTTGGTGGGGCTCATGGGCAGTGTGAGGTATTTCGCGGGTCTATTTTTTACCTAGTTGCATCATTTACTATTCTTTTATGATACGTGACTCATTCCTTAACCTAATATGTCATTAATCTGTGCTCTTTCATTGATATAATTAAGAAACGCATAGAAAGGCCCAATTTCCTACACAGGTAACGGCTGAACCAGGTGTAACGTTGTAACTAGTTGTTCATTGCCTCACTACCAATAGCTTGTTAGTGCTCGATTACTATCTTGTATTAACCTCTTTTAAGCACGTAAATGACCCCACTCCTTAAGTACACCTTTTAAGAGAATAATTTTGTTAGTACGTATTTGGGGGGAAAGTATTATATATATTATCGGTTTTCGTTTTTCTATAATGTCATCCTTTTCCCTCGCTTGTTCCCCCTCCGCCGGCAGTATTAATTTTGCACGTTTGAAAGGACTCTGTTGGATATTTTTAAACTTTTGGGTAACAATTTTTGCAGCCATTATAACCATTAATACAATAACTCGATTCTCGATAAAAATGCTTTCATACATAGTGCAAAAATGTACTGCCAAAGAGAGAGAGAGAGAGAGAGAGAGAGAGAGAGAGAGAGAGAGAGAGAGAGAACCATACAGCACAAATATACACACACACACACACACTCACACACACACACACACACACACACACACACACACACACACACTTTCAAAGACATGCACACACATAAACACATACATATACATACAAATACGCACATATGCACACACACTTTGTAATCTTAATATGTACATTTTCAGCCAAACGGCTGCCATCTCCAAAATAAACCGATTATTATTATTATTATTATTATTATTATTATTATTATTATTATTATTATTATTATTATTATTACGTACAGGAACACATACACACGCACGCATACACACATACACATGAACACATATACATAAAGACTTACAGAAACATACACAAACAAACGAATATATTAACACACACACACACACACACACACACACACACAGAAATGAAATGAAGGAGAGAGAAAAACTTTGAACCACTCTTATATTTCAACACACGGAAATAATATTCTGGTGAAACGCGGAATGAAATATTATGACCCGAAAAAGGCATCAAATGTGGCTTTTAAATAAATATAACTGGTTTGTGGAGCGGGTTTTTCATTTTTTATTGGATTTTTTTGGTGAGTGTGTGTGTTTATGTGATTAGGCAGTGAATGAAAGGTAAATGAACAGCATGTATGTATTGAGAGAGAGAGAGAGAGAGAGAGAGAGAGAGAGAGAGAGAGATTCGAAACTCACACGAATTCGAGCAAATATTAAACATTACTCACTGATGTTTTTTCTCACTTCGTCAGCAGGATGTTAATTGCTGGTGAACCAACCATCTCTCTCTCTCTCTCTCTCTCTCTCTCTCTCTCTCTCTCTCTCTCTCTCTCCTCTTAATGAGCACCTCTTCATGAGCACCCTGAGCACCTCTTCATGAGCACCCATCTGTCTCTCTCTGCCCATTCTAATGACCTTTTGTGATATCAAGTGAGATGAGTCAGCGTGTGGTGATTGCGGAGAGAGAGAGAGAGAGAGAGAGAGAGAGAGAGAGAGAGAGAGAGAGAGAGAGAGAGAGAGAAAGAAAGAAAGAGAGCGTCCAGGCGAACCACTCTGCCGTCATGCCAGTCAGCTACCTAGTCAGTCAGGCCATCATTTAGTGTCAGTGTTCATGTCAGTCAGTCAGTTATGGCCAGTCGTTTGGTCAGTCAGTCAGTCATGCAGCCACAGTGACGAAGGGTATCTATCGATGGGGGGGCAGCTGTTTATGGGGATCACTCAAGTGGAACTGAGGAGCATTCTGACGCCACGTAGAAGGTTACTATCATAGGTTATATATTAAGATGAGATCACTGGCGAATATTAGGGCATGGCCAGTGGAAGGGGTACTTGATTCCCATGTGGGCTGCGTGCTCCCCTTGCGCCATTATACAGTCACTAAAGTCAGTCATCAGTCAGTTCGGCAGCCAAGGAAGAGGCTTCGTGGCGGTGTTGGGTAAGCCGGCATACTGTGACGTCATGGCTGGTTATTTGGCGATGTCGACGCTGGCACAGGAGGGACTGGGCGCCGTGTGTGTGTTGGGGAGGGGGGTATCATGTCTGGGGCGTCACTCTTAACACCCTGGCGGGGCATTGGTTAGTGCAGGGCCTGGGAAGGGTGAGTGCCAGGGAGTGATGAAGGGACAGTCGTCGTGCATCAGGCGGCCGGGTGGAGGAGCAGGTGGTGGAGGACTGCATGGAGGAGGGAGGGGAGGGGAGGGGGTGTCATAAGCCGCCGGTGAAGGGACAGGAGAGGAGAGGTGGGGCTCGTGAGTTGAGAGAGGTGAGCCGCTGTTGTCATTTTGCTCTTAATTGTTGAATTTTTGTTTTGTTATGATGCACGACTGCTTCCTTAACCCTACATGTCATTATTCCCTACTCATGACCTCAATGTGCAACACACACACACACACACACACACACACACACACACACACACACACACACACACACCACTCCGGTAGCTCAATCAGTTAGAGCGCCGCGCTGCAAGGGTTCACGGCCAAACAGGCGGCGGTTCGAGTCCCGCTCAGGCCGAATTTTTTCCGTTGACTAGGAGTGGTTACTGTCTCCCCTTGAGCAAGGGGGATGGGGTGGGTGGTGTGTGAGGTCCTGGCAGTAACCAGAGATCGACAATAATGAGCACTTGCTCACGTCGGGAGGGTACCTGCTGGCGAAAGAGAGTCCAACTCGTGATCAGGCCGTGGTGAATTACACACACACACACACACACACACACACACACACACACACACACACACACACACACACACATAGTGGTAGAGAAAGTGACACACAGTGTAACAGACGGAGACACAACCATACAGGTAAACAAAGACAGAAAGAAATGAACTAGAAACGCACCTAAACATCGTTCATGATGGAAAAAGATAAAAACTATGGAAAATTTAATCCTACTTGACCTACATAGACGTAATCATGATCTTCAATCTCCTCTCCCTCCCCCTCTTCCTCCTCTTCCTCCTCCTCTCCTGCCTTCCTTCCCCCTTGACCGTCACCCCCGAATATGGGCAGGAAATAAGTGCATGGGAGTTACGGAATAATTTTGATCCTAATAAAGAGGACTGGATTCGCTTTCGACCGGATATTAGACGATTCCGTGTGTGTGTGTGTGTGTGTGTGTGTGTGTTATGTAGTGAGTGTATTTACCTATTTATATTAACCTATTTGTAGTCTACCGGGCCCGAGCAAAGCTCTAATAGTCCCGTCTCCATATCTACATTGTGTGTGTGTGTGTGTGTTTTCAATATTTTGTGAGTGCGGCTTTGCATTAATTTCATAACAGTATTAGATTACATTCGTATTGCAACAGTTTTCAAGATTGAAATATTATTGAAGTGTAATTGTAACTGCAAAAAAGTATTATTATTATTATTATTATTATTATTATTATTATTATTATTATTATTTATAATTATAATTATTATTATTATTATTATTATTATTATTATTATTATTATTATTATTATTATCCCCCTTTCCTTCCCTACTCAAGTCACTCCCGACCCACCCTAATGTCACTCTCCACCACTGTGGCTTCACAGTCCATATTTGAGATGTTGGTGGCTTTTGGGCCACTACTACTACTACTATAATACTACTACTACTACTGTTATCATTATTGTTATTAGTGTTATTATTAATATTTTTTTAGTTGTAGTGGTAGTAGTGGTAGTAGTAGTAGTAGTAGTAGTAATAGTAGTAGTAGTAATAGTAGTAGTAGTAGTAGTAGTAGTAGTAGTAGTGGGACGAGGAGGATGAGGAGGAAGAAAAATAACACACAAGGACTATTATAAGGAGCCTACAAGAGGCCGGACGTCCTACACGTGGCGGCTCCTTAGAGTTGGGTTATCCACCAAATGACCTTCCCGTCCATGAATACATCTAACCTCCACTTAAAGCCTTCAGTTTTGTTTGCTTTAAGTACATACCTGCTCTCCAGACTGTTCGTGAACCAGGTCTTGCTTATTTCATTCGTGAACTGAAGTTTTTTTCAATTTATACCCGTTCTGCACGGTGATTTTACATTAGTTTTAGTTTAAATGCTTCATATTAGTTTTCAGTTTAAATGCTTCATATAAATCCCCCTTATTAATTCTTTCAACCCATATAAGAATTTCAACTAAGTCCTGTATTCAGAGATCGTTAGTTATGTTTCTTTATTATTTTCCTGTCCAGCAAGCTCCTACGTCTTGGGATCTTTTTAGACATTCTCCTTTGTCTTCCCTCACTTCTGTTGTAGGGGCGCCAAAACTGAGCAGCATAATCCAGGTGAAGCTTAACCAGTGCCAAACACAATTAAAAGATAATTTCTGAGCTTCGATTGCTTTCGCTTCTAGAAATAAAACCCAGGACTATGGTCGTGGCTTTTGGCGGTAATACAGTGATCTTTGAGGCCAAGGTTAGAGCTCACACGCACACCCATATCCGTTTCGCAGCTGCAGTGGTCCAGAACTGTGTAATATTTTGTGTAATTATTTGGAGGACTTTTTTCCCTACTCAGAAAGTTGAAAGTTGCGTTTGTCGATGTAGAACTGTATTTGTTGGCCCGCCCACACTGGCCATTTAGTTCCTCCTGAAGTACCTCATCATCGTTGCCTGAACTGAGTTGTCTTCCCATTTGTGTCATCAGCAAACTTGCATTTGTCACTTTTTATACCGCAGTCAAGATCGTTTATTTGCATGATAGTGATGGGCCCAGATCCG
>NC_066519.1:24238876-24243876 GCF_024679095.1 Eriocheir sinensis
ACACACACACACACACACACACACACACACACACACACACACACACACACACACACACACACACACACACACACACACACACACACACATAGAAAAAAAGAAGGAAAGATATGAAAAGAGAGAAAATGAAGGAAAAGCGTGCTAATGCAATACAGAAATTAGTGAACCGAGTTTCGAATAAGCTTGAAATTAACTCTTTGAAAATTAATATTAGGCGATGTAAAAAAAAAAGTGTACTGAGCGCATTGGAATAAAAGGAATAATGAACAAGAGTAAATATATTCAGTTTTTTCACCATTTTTGTTCTTGAATTTCCTGCATGTATATTTTTATCCCTTCTGCTTCGAACCATTTAAAGTGTAACGATATATATATTTTTTTTTTATCTTTTATTTCCTCGGCGTTTAAGGATTATACTAAATGTGTTTAATTTCTTTTCAGCGGGGTTCTTTCGCGTGGAAATATTGCAGTGGCACGATGATTTCTCTTACTTTTCTTTCTAATGTTTTTTGGTAATTTTCTTTGATTTAATTCATTATTTTTGCCTATTCATTTGATTTTTTCTTAGTATATATCAGTCGTACAGTCAGTTTGTCTCTCGGTCGTGGTCTTAATGTCTCTGGGTGATTGTGCGTTTCTCTCTCTCTCTCTCTCTCTCTCTCTCTCTCTCTCTCTCTCTCTCTCTCTCTCTCTCTCTCTCTCTCTCTCTCTCTCTCTCTCTCTCTCTCTCTCTCAAGTCAAGGAATTACCTTCATTATAAAATGTATAAAACCTTTAATTAGTTTTGATTGGTCGGAGTGTTTCAAGGCTATTCTGCGGCGGTCCTTTTGAAGGGTTCTAAGATTATTTTTGGGTCAGAAAGAAAGAAAGAAAAAGGAGGAATGTAGTAAGATTTTGAAATAGTAGAATGAAAGCTAAGGTGATTATTTGTTGGCTAGTGGAAGAAAAGAAAATAATGAAGAAGAAAACATCATAAAAAATAGAAAGAAAATGGAAAAATGTAGAAAGATTATGAAAGAGTAGAATGAAACCTAACGTGATTATTTGTTGGCTTGTGGAAGACAACTAAAAAAAAGGAAAATAATGAAGAAAAAACATCATTAAAAAATAGATAGATAGATGAAAAGTATTAAAGAGACGAGGACGTCAAAAAAGTGAGAAAAAATAATAAAGATAAAGAAGATAAAGAAAAGAAGTAACTTAATAAAAATAACAATTAATTCTGCAATAAAACCAGGAGAAAAATATCATTGTCTCCATAACGTAAATAATAATGATGATAATAATAATAAAAATAATAGTGATAACAATAACAGTAATAATAACAGTAATAAAGAATGACGCCTTATTGATCCCCTTCATACCTATCGCTCTAATTTAATTTTCTTTTGATAATTTTCACAAGAGATAAGAGAAGGAGGAGGAGGAGGAGGAGGAGGAGGAGGAGGAGGAGGAACCGACCTTTACCTTCTTTTCGGGACCGTCCTCTTGAAGCAATGATCAATAATACTTAGGAGGAGGAAGAGGAAGAAGAAAAACAAGAAAAAGAAGAAGGAACAGAGGAAAATATAAGAGGAAAAGAATGGGAGAGAGATGAAAGACTAGGCGTAGGTTATGGAGGAGGAGGAGGAAGAAGAGGAGTAGGAGGAGGAAGAAGAGGAGATGTTTTTGGTCAGACTTTTGTTTAGTGGTCTCTCTCTCTCTCTCTCTCTCTCTCTCGCCATTCTGGTTACTCTCCATCACTTTATCTCTGTCTATATTGCTTTCCTCCCTCTTTCCTCCTTCTTTCCTCCCACTTTCCTCCATCTTTCCTCCTCCGTTTGGTTGGCACGTTTGCTCTTTTGTCTCTCTTCCTTCTATTTTATTCTCCTTTCTCTTTGTCTTGTTTACGTGTTGTTGTTGTTATCGTTTATTGCCCCATTTCCTCTTCCCTTCCGTACCTTTATCTTCTCGTCCATGTTTCTCCTACATTATTACTCCTGTTTCCTAGTGTTATATTTTTTCTATCTGCTTTTTGTTTCTCTCTTTGCTTCGTTCGTGTGCGGTTCTGTGTTTCTTTGCACGTATGTTTGTTTCTCTGTTTGCTGTTTGTTTTTGCTTTGTCACACGTTTCTTTGCATTTGTTGTTTCTTTTTTTTTCATGCGTTTTCTGATCTCTGTTTGGTTTTCTCTCGTTCTCTATTGGTGTTTTCCTCGTTTATATTCCGTTTTCTTTCCGGGCGCTTTCATGGTTGTTTCTCCTTGTCGTGTGTTTTCTCTTCCCACACATTTCTTTTCGCTCTATGTTATATTTTGTGTGTCCTTCAATCTCAGTTTTTCGGCTCCTTTTCTACGTCATCTTTTTCTGTGCTAGTATTTACGAGTTCATATTTTTAAGCAACTGTCGTGTGTTCTCCTCTCCCACATATTTTTTTGCATTATTTATTTATTTTTTTCGTTTATCCTTCAATCTCAGTTTTTTTTTTTTTTTTTTTATACTTGTTCTGTCATTATTTTCGAGTTCGTGTTTTTTTTCCTCATTTTTAGTAACTTTTTTTTCGTGTGTCCTTTAATCAGGTTTTTGTTTTCTTTATTTTAATTTTTTTTGTCATATTTTTCGAGTTCGTGTTTTTCTCCTCATTTTTAGTAACTTTTTCCCTTTATATTCTTTTCCTGATGCCGTGTCTTCTCTTTCCCCTTAGTTTCTTTTTTTCCTGTCGGTGCGTCTTTCAATTCTTTTCCTTCATTATATTTTCCTGTTTTTTTGTCTTCTTTGCTCCCCTTATCTAATTTCCTTGTCGGTGTCTTTTCCTTTATCCCTTGTTTTTTTCCCTGCTGCTCTCCCTTTTCTAGTCTTCATTATTTTCCGGTACTGATTTATTTGTGTATTTTTCCAGGATTGTTCTCTGTCTTCCTAAATGTATAGAACAATCTCGTGTAACTCCTTTTCCTTTCATGTTTCTTTTTCACTCCCTCACTTTAGCGGTTCATTTGATTCTCGTGTCGCTTTGGTCGCTCGTTTGATCCGAGAGTTCCATTCCATAAGGTCTACAAATGCCGCCTTTTCTTTCAGTATCTTTTTATTCTCTCTTTTTTTTTACAAGACAGGAGACAGCTCAAGGGCACAAAAAAAGGAAATAATAATAAAAAAAAAGACCGCTGTGGATCATTTGACTTGTGGATCACGTTTCCTAATGGCTTGTTTGATCTTAGCATGTATTTTTTTTTATCTTCCAAACTATTTTTATAACTTTTTTTTTTGTTCAGTGTTCTTTTCTCACCCTTTTCTTCAGTGTATTTATTTGACTTTTAGACCATGTTAATTAGTGCCATGTTTGATCCTAAGACATTTATTGATATCTTCCAAACTGTATTATAAATATCACTTCTTTTTTCAACGTTCTCTTCCCCTCTTTTCTTCACTGTATTTACTTCCTCGTAGATCATGTTTATTTGTGGCATGTTTGACCCTAAGACATTTATTGATATCTTCCAAACTTCTTATAAATATCACTTTTTTCAACGTCTCTTTTTTTTTTTTTTACCTTATCCTTTCAGTATGTCGTTTAACTTGTGTATATCGTGTTTGTTAAGGGCTTGTGTGATTATTGAAGTTTTATTTAAATACTTCAAACTAATTATGAAAATCACCTTTTTTCTTTGTTCCTTTTTTCCCACTTTCTTTTCAGTCGATCATTTAACTTGTGTGTTGTGTATCGTGTTTGTTAAGGGCTTGTTTGGTTGTTGAAGTTTCATTTATATACTTCAAACTAATTATGAATATCACCTTTTTTCTCTGTTCCTTTATTTGCACTTTCTTTTCAGCGGATCATTTGCATTGTGTATCATTTTTGTTAGAGTGTTTGATTCTATGACTTTTAGCTGTATCTTCCAAACTGTTCATAAGTATCCCTCTTTCATGTAGTTTTTCCCACTTCCTTTTCAGTGGCTCATTCAACTTGTGTATCGCCCTAGTTAGTGGCTTGTTTGGTCCTAGGACTTGTATTAATATCCTCCAAACTGCCTGTAAATGTCACGGGTTTTTTTTTTTTTTCAAGGTTTCATTTCTACCTTCTCGTTTCAGTGGATCATTTGACTTGTAGATCGTGTTAAGTAGTGGCTTCTTTGATCCTGGGAATTTTATTATCTTTCAAAGTATCTATAAATATCACCTTTTTTACTGCTTCTTCTTTCTACTTCCTTTTCAGCAGGTCATTTAACTTGTGTAGCACTTTGGTTAACCTGGTAGCTGCGGGGATCATGTTTCTTAAAGGCCCCTCTAAGCGAATTAATGAGAAAAAATCATCACTCACGCAAACCATTTCATAATATATATCAAAACATTTGTGATCAGTTTATGCATCATCTATTTTGGGGAGTTTATATCATGGCACAAATTTGGCCCGTCGCTGCTACACGGTAAAGCCACAAATTTGGCCCGTCGCTGCTACCGGGTTAATGGTTTGTGTGATCCTAGAAGTTTTATTATCCTCCAGACTATTCATAAATGTCACGTTTTATCAGTGTTTTTTTTTTTTATTTAACTTCTCTTTTCATTGGACTGTTTGACTTACGTATTGTTGAGTTAGTGGCTTGTTTGATCCTAGAAGTTTTATTATCTACCAAACTCTTCATTAGTGTCACGTTTTTCCAATGTTTCTTATTTACCTTCTCTTTTCAGTGGACTGTTTGACCTGTGTATTGTTGAGTTCGTGGCTTGTTTGATCTTAGCACGTTTGTTTACATCTTTTAAACTGTCTAACTCTATATTAATAACACTTTTTCACTGTCGTGTTTGTTAATAATTTCTTTGATGCTAGGAGTTTTATTATCTTCAAAAGTGTCTAAATGTAAGAGTTATTCATGTGTCTTTTTTCCCGCCTCCCTTCCAGTGGTTCATTTGAGTGACAGTTGGATCGCGTTAGTGGTCCGCGTGATCCCGGCGAGGGGGTGAGTATTGCATCCTCTTAAAGCTAATCTCTTCATCTTCTTTTTCCAGCAAAACAGCAATGAGCGCATGT
>NC_066519.1:24248876-24266376 GCF_024679095.1 Eriocheir sinensis
GAAAAAGAGAGAGAAGGAAGGCGTGGTGTAAGGTGACAGAGGTGAAGAAAGAAACTAATGATAAGGATAAGGATAAAGTTAATGGAAGGGAAAAAAGTAAAATAATTTTATTTTATTTATTGTCCTACGAGGAAGAGGAGAGAAAAAGAAGAGAGGAAGAGAAAGGGTGTGTAAGGTGACAGAGGTGAAGAAAGAAACTAATGATAAGGATAAGGATAAAGTTAATGGAAGGGAAAAGGAAAGACTAAGAATAAAGTGTCCATATTTATTTTATTGTCCTGTTATAACGAGGAAGAGAAACGAAAAAGACATGGCGTAAGGTGACAGGTGAAGAAAGAAACTGAGGATAAGGATAAGAATAAAGATGAGGATAGGGAAAAGGAAAGACAATGAGAATAAGGTGTCCATGTTTAATTTATTGACCTGTTATAACGAGCAAGATATATACCAAAAAGAGAGGGAAAAAATGCATTAAAAGGTGGCAGAAGTGAAGCATGAACAAAAAAAAAAGGGAGAGTACAAAAAAAAATCTAGGAGAGAAAGAATAAAGTTTTCATATTGATCATTTTGTCAAAACGAGGAAGATAAATGAAAAAAAACGGAGAGAAGGAAGGCAAGCAGGAAGTTAACAGAGGTGAAGGAAGAAAATAAGAATAAGAAGAAGAAAAAGAATAGGGAAAGGAAATGAGAATAAGGAGAAGAAAAAGAATAGGGAAAAAAGTAAGAATAAGAAGGAAAAGAATAGGGAAATAAAATAAAAATAAGGAGAAGGAAAATAATAGGAAAAGAAAATAAGAATAATGAGAAGGAAAAGAATAGAGAAAGAAAATAAGAATAAGGAAAAGGAAAAGAATAGGGAAAGAAAATGAGAATAAGGAGAAGGAAAATAATAGAGAAAGAAAATAAGAATAAGGAGAAGGAAAAGAATAGTAAAAGAAAGTAAGAATAAGGAGAAAGAAAAGAATAAGAAAAGAAAATAAGGATAAGGAAAAAAAATAATAGGGAAAGAAAATAAGAATAATAAGAAGGAAAAGAATAAAGAAAGAAAATAAGGAGAAGGAAAAGAATAGAGAAAGAAAATAAGGAGAAGGAAAAGAATAGAGAAAGAAAATAAGAATAAGGAAAAGGAAAAGAATAGGGAAAGAAAATGAGAATAAGGAGAAGGAAAAGAATAGAGAAAGAAAATAAGAAGAAGGAAAAGAAAAAGAATAGGGAAAGAAAATGAGAATAAGGAGAAGGAAAAGAATAGAGAAAGAAAATAAGAAGAAGGAAAAGAAAAAGAATAGGGAAAGAAAATGAGAATAAGGAAAAGGAAAATAATAGGGAAAGAAAATAAGAATAAGAAGGGAGAGATGCATTTACGAGACTGAAGTGAAGCAGGAAGAAAGAAAGTAGGAAAGAAGGAATAAAAGTTTTCATATATATTTTATCATTCTGTTATAACGAGGAAGAAAAATTAAAAAAAAAGAGAAGGAATACATGAATTAAGGTGACAGAGATGAAGAAAAAAATTAGGACAACGATAAGGAAAAAAGAACAAGAATAACGTTTTCATGGTCATTATATCCTTCCTTTTATGACGACGAAAAAAAAAAGAAAAAAAAAAGAAAGAAGAAAGAGATGCATTTACGAGACTAAAGTGAAGCAAGAATAAAGAAAGTAGGGAAGAAGGAATAGGAAGTCTCCATATTGATTTTCGTGATATAACTAGGAAGATAAATAAAAAAAAAAGAGAGAAGGAAGGCGAGCAGCAAGGTGACAGAGGCGAAGCAGGTGGTGGCGCGCTGTGTCACGTCATTACTTGTGATCAAAGCCTCGTTCAAGGTCACACGGGACGCAGGTGAAAAAAAAAATTGGAGGTAAAAAATAAATTAATGTATGCAGCAGTAGAGAAGACTTTTTTACGGCGTTCGTTCCGCATCATAATGGTCGTGTGAAAATGTGGTGCAGTGAGTGGGAGAAAGAGATAATTTTTTACATTTAAACCATCCTGTTCACTATAATCTTCAGCTCATTAGATAGATAGACTGATAGAAAGGAGAGAGAGAGAGAGAGAGAGAGAGAGAGTTAGTTAATCTTCACATTCAAGCCATCCTATTTACTATAATATTCACCTCACAACATTCTCCATTTCCACAAGATTCACACATTTATTTATACATTTATTTTCTCTAGTTATTTATCCTGCTGGTGAGTTATTCCTAATTATTATCATTTTTCTGCCTTGTAAGTCTCCGTTCTCTCCTCTTTTCTCTTCCCTTTGATGTTCCTCTCACTTCTTGTTCTTTTATTAATATTTCATTATTTTTTCGTCACTTTTTTTCTGCTCCTTCTACTTGTCGCTTTCATCATAATTATTCCTTGTCGTCTTTTTCTCTTCTCGTGTTTATTTGTTCCCTCTGTGGTGTGATTTTTATTCCTGTTTTCTTTTCTTTTTTGTTGTTGTTGCTGTTGTGACCTTTTTTATTGTTTTGTTGCTGTTTTTCACCTTTTTCTGTTGTTTTGTTGCTGTTTTGATCTTTTTTTATTGTTGTTTTGTCGCTGTATTTCACTTTTTATTTTTATTGTTGTTTTGTTGATGTTTTTTTCACTTTTTCTTTTTTATTTTTGTTGTTTACTTGCTGTTTTTCACTTTTTATTTATTTTTTGTTGTTTTGTTGATGTTTATAACTTTTTATGTTTCTTGTTTTGTTGCTGTTTTCCACCTTTTTTTTCTTCTTGTTGTTTTGTTGCCTGTTTTCCCCTGTTCTTTTTCCTTGCTGTTTTGTTGCTGTGTTTCACCTTTTTCACTTTCTTCCTCTTCCTTATCTTCTTCAATGCCTTCCAATACGGCTTTGCTCGAAATAGCGATAGAAATAATAAACAAGAAATGAAAACAATATATGCCTGAGGGAAGAATATAATGGCGAAGGAAGGAGGGAAAGAAGGAGGGAGGAAGGAAGGAAAGAAAAATGTGAAGGCATAGTGAAGAGAAAAGTGGAAGGAGGAAGATAGGAAAGGAAGAATGGAGGAACGTCAGAGGGGATTATTGGAGGAGGAGGAGGAGTAGAAGAAGAATGATAAGGAAGAAGAAGAAAAAGAAGAAAAAGAAGAAGAAGAAGAAGAATGGATTATGTAAATAACAAAAGTAAAAGAAAGAAGGAGAAGGAAGTAAGAGGACAGGGAAAGATGGAGGAAAGATAGGGAGAAGAAAAAGAGGAGGAGGAGGAGGAGGAGGAGGAGGAGGAGGACAAGACTACGTAGAGGGAAGGACGGGAAGAAGGATTAAGGGAAGTGAGGGAAGGGGTGGCAGGGGAAGAAAAGGAGGAGGAGGAGGAGGAGGAGGAGGAGGAGGAGGAGGAGGCGTGACGAAGCCTTCTCATGGCGCCCTTATGAGCTTCGATCCTATCATGGCTTCTTCCTCCTCCTCCTTTCTTCTCGTCCACTTTCTCCTCCTCCTCCTTCCCCTTATCCTCATCATTATCTTCATTATCTTCGTTCTCCTTTACATTCCTGTTTCTCTTCCTATCCCCTTCCTCTTCCTTTTCATTCTTCCTTTTTATTATTATTTTTGTTTTGTTTTTCGTCTTCTTCCTCTTCCTTCTCATTCTTTTTCATTTTTAATCTTATTTTTATTATTCTGCTGTTTCTTCTTCTACTTCTTCTTCTTCTTTTCTTCTTTTCTTCTTCTTCTTCCTCTTTTTTTTCTTCTTCTTCTTCGTCTTCTTCTTCTTCTCCTCCTCCTCCTCCTCCCCCTTAAGTGGCAGGTGAGAAAACGGTAAAATTTGTCGCAGAAAATTTGTAAAGGAAAAGAAAAAAAAGATAAGTGATAGAATCGATGCCGAAAAAAGTGCGAGCAAGAGAGAGAGAGAGAGAGAGAGAGAGAGATAGAGGCCACATTTCATGATGTAATTATTTTTATCCACGCGTCAGTCATTCCCTTTTTCCTTTCCTTCCTTCCTTCCTTCCATTCTTCTTTTCCTTTCTTTCTTTCTTTCTTTCTTTCTTTCTTTCTTCCATTCTTCTTTTTCTTTCTTTCTTTCTTTCCTTCCTTCCTTCCTTCCTTCGTAGCTTCCTTCCTTCCTACCTTCCTTCCTTCCTAGCTTCCTTCCTCCCTTCCTTCTTTCCCTCCTTCTCCTTAGTTCCTCCCTTCCTTCGTTCCTTCCTTCCCTCTTTCCTTCCTTTCTTCTTTCCTTCCTTCCTTCCATATATCCTTCCTTCGTCCCTTCCTTCCTTCTCTCCTTCCTTCCTTCCTTCCGTACTTCCTCCATTCCTTCCTTCCTTCGTCCCTTCCTTTCTTCGTTCCTTCCTTCCTTTGTTCCTTCCTTCTTTTCTTCCTTCCATATTTCCTTCTTTCCTTCCTTTCTTTTATACTCTCTTCCTTCTACGCCTTCCTTCTCGTCATGCACACCAGTTTTTCCATTCTTCCTTCTGTCCTTCCTCCCCTTCCCTTCCCCTTACCTCACACGCCCTCTATTCTTCTTCACTCCCTTCTCCTCTCTTCCTTTCTTCCTTTCCTCCCTCCCCTCTTCACACAAACTCTACCATGGTCCAGGTGTTGTTCCCTTCCTCCCCTCCTCAGTCCTCTCTTATTTTTCCTTTCATTCAATTCCTCCCCACAATCCTCTTCCCTTTCCTCCTGCATACTCCTATCCTTCTCCATTTACTCCTACTTTCCTCGCTTCCTCCTTTAAAAAATCCTACTCTCTTTTTTCCCTTGCCATTGTCGCTAACACATTTATATTGCTTCTCCTCCTCCTTCCCTCCTTTCTCCTCCTCCTCCTTCTATTCCCTATCTTTACAAACATTCCATTATTATTATTATTATTATTATTATTATTATTATTATTATTATTATTATTATTATTATTATTATTGTTATTGTTATTGTTATTGTTATTATTATTATTATGAGGAGGAGGGGATGGGAGCTAGGTAGTGCAAGGTGGTGAATGGGAGGGGGGGGGGGAGAAGAGTAATGGAGAGGACAGGGAAAAGGGGAAGAGGAGCTAGGTATTGAAAGGTGGTGGTGCCATTGTCGTTAACACATTTCTCTTGCACCTCCTCCTCCTTTCCTCCCTTATCCTCCTCCTCCTTTTATTCCCTATCTTTACAAACATTCTATTATTATTTTAATGCTTCCTTTCTTCCCCTACCTCCTTATCCTCGTCTACCACCTCCTCCTCCTCCTCCTTCTATTCCCTATCTTTACAAACATTCCAATTTTATTTCCATACCTTCCTTTCTTCCCCTACCTTTTTATCCTCGTCTCCCACCTCCTCCTCCTCTTTCTCCCCTTGCAAGCATTCCATTATTATTTCCATGCCTTCCTTTCTTCCCCTTTCTCTTTATCCTCGTCTCTACTTTAATCGCACTCCTCCCTGTGTTTTCGTAGCTTCCCCTCTGCTTTCCCCCTCGCAAAGATTCATTCCCCTCGCCCCGTGCCCCTTCAAAGCCTTATGGTCCCTCCGAGTCACTCTCTTCATACATACACACCAACCCTCCAACACAGATTCGCTTCGCTGTACATTGTTGCCTAATTCAACTATCACAAATTCACAGTCCCTTTTGTCTTATGTCCACCTGTCAACGACTTTTATTCTTTTCCGTAACGGATATCAAACGCCTTGGACCACTTAAGTTATTTTTTTTCATTAGAGTAAGATATCTCAGTTATTTCCTTATTTGTTTATGCTCTAATTTGTCCTTTTCCCCTAAGAATGACTTCTATATAACGTTCATATTTCTAAATCCCCTGAGGTCATTCCCAACAGTTTCAGCCAGCCGGTCCCCTTTCCCTACTCAAGCTTTCCATGGACCCTTTCTCGCATTATTGGCTACATGCAACATATATATCTTCTCTTATTAATAGTATGGCGCTGATAACCCGTAGAGATTAAAAATGAAACACGTTAAACCAGACAGGAGCAAATATAATAGAGTAAGTGAAAATCTACTAGAGGCTACCGTAGAGTTTTTTTGTTAATTTTGCTATAACTTCCTTTCAAGTCATTCGATTTTGATAAGCCCCCAGAATATGATTCTGTTTTGCATGCCCCGCATCATATCTGAAAACCAGCTTAAAATGTTCATTAGCTTGGCAGTAATCGTCTCGGAACGTTTTTCAGTGCAAGTGGAAGTAACCACTTAGTAAGATCACTATGAATCCAGTGGACCTTTTTTCCAAATCCGTGAAAAGGGCGATCTTAATGGGACCTATACCGTTCGAAAGAGGAGAGCGAGACGAACAGAATAGGCTTGGTTTCGTTCCTCTAGGTGCCTTAGTTTCGTTGCAATTCGTCTTAGAAGAGTAGGTTAAAATAGTTCATAATACCATTGGTACTTCATTCTGCTCACTTTTTTACTTAAGGAAAATTTCAACCTCGAATAACTCCGTCCCTAATGGTGATATAGGGCGGCAATCCGCGGCAATCGGCGGCAATCGTCATTGCGCGTCTATTAACGAGTAACATCTCTGAGGAAATTGCATCTGTCTATGTAGTTATATGTTATTTTTAGCTTCCCCAATACTCCCACCTCCGCTTTCTTCTCTTCCTCCTCCTCCTCCTCCTTCATCCCCAATACAAATACAAGAAAATACATTACAGTGTGGAATCTATACTTCTAATACACTTACCTTATTATAGATACTTAAATAACGGTTGAAATGCCCAAATCACACCTCCTCTTTCTGTTCACTTTCCTGCTTTCTGTATAATAACCTCATGACTTTTCCTTCATCAATTACATCTCCCCCCTAGCCTCCTCCTTTCCACCTCATCCTTCCCTAACCTCCTCCCTTAGCTCTTTCAATAACCGAAATTCGTTCTCTCCCTCTTTCCTTCACCTCTGTCTCTTCCCTCTTTCCTCCCCTCCGCTGCTTTGTACCTACCCAGCTCTCACTACACAATTATCTTCCCCTCCTTCTCCTCTGCCTCCCCAACCTTGCTTCCCTTTCCCTTACTCCTCCCCACCCACCACCTTTCAATACCTAGCTCCACTCCCCCCTCCCATTCACCTCCTTCCACTACCTAGCTCCCATCCCCTCCTCCTCCTCCTCCTCCTCCTCCCCCTCCCCCTCCCCTCGTTCACCCCTTACCTGGCCGTGTTCCACAAGACAACACCTTAATTACATCCTGCTATTACTGCCCACAGGTGTTAAATTAATAGTGTTGTTGTTGTTTGGTGATCGGTGGTAGCTATTCGTGATATTGTTGCTGTTATTATTAAGAAAAAAAAACTCACTACAACTGCTATTACTGTTACTACACACACGCACAAATCTTACACAGACATTCTCTACACCATCAACAACATCAACAACAACAACAATAGCAGTAACAACAACAAAAAAAACATTCACAACAACTGCTATTACTGTTACTTCACACATACACAAGCTTTACACAATCATTCTCATCATCATCATCATCAACTACAACAACAACAACAACTAATACTACTTCTACTTCAACTTCAACTACTACTACTACTACTACTACTACTACTACTACTACTGAATCTAAATTGCTTCCTTCATTAAGTCTAACCATTGTCTACCTCGTCACCTCTAAACCATTCACCCTTCAACCTTTCACACACTTTTTTCGTCCACTTCTCACTCATTAATACCCCACTTAAACCCTTATTATCCCTGCAATTTGTACTTTTCCTCCATTAACTTTTTACTTGTTTACTTTAACGGACCCTTACACTTTTTACCTTCACACGAAACCTCCTCCCCTCACCCCTCTCACCTTTAATATCTGCCCACACCTTCCCCTTCCCCTTCCCTTCATCCCATTACCCTCTCATGGCTCGGTCCGTCACCCTTAACACCTGCCCGGCTCTCACCCTTATCGCTTCACCCTTCACCCATTCATCACCCTTATCATTGCACCCTTATCCATCCTCACCCTTTTAATATTCACCCTTCATCTCTTTCACCCTTTTCTGCATCTACTCACACCGTACTACACATGGATCGTGGTGTGTGTGTGTGTGTGTGTGTGTCATTAGCAGTTTCTGGCAAGGGGAAGTCACGACGGGTTCAGCACACACACACACACACACACACACACACACACACACACACACACACACACACAGAGGTCACCCCAAACTCGTGCAGTAAATGAAAGGTAGTGGTTGAGAGAGAGAGAGAGAGAGAGAGAGAGAGAGAGAGAGAATGAGGTTTGAGGTGAAGTGGAGGTTTAATGAGGGAAAGGAATGAGTGAAAGAAGGGGAGAAAAAAAGTGTAGATAGGAAGAAGAGGAGAGGGGGAGAGATAGTAAAGAATAATAGGTTTTGAAGAAAGGGAATCAGGAGGTTAAACAATGAAAGGAGGGGAGGGAAGAGTATGTGAGGGAGAGAAAGGAGGTAGAAGGAGGAGAATTAGCAAAGTAACAGGAAAACAGGCGAAGGAGGAAGAAGTGTAAGAGGAGTAAGAAAGTAAAGAAAGCGAAAGAGGAGGAGGAAGAAGAGAGATAGGTAGGAAGAGAATGAGGGAGTTAGCGAGGGAAGGAAAAATAAGAAAGGGTGTAAGAGGGGGAATGAGAGTAATGAAAAAAAAAGAGAACGAAGAAGAGAGAAAGTAAGGTAGATAGAGAATGAAGGAATTGGTGAGGGAGGGAAAAAAAGAAGGGGTGTAAGAGGGAAAATGACAGAGAGTAAGGAAAAAGAAAGAAAAGGAAGAAGAGTGAGTAAGGTAGATAGAGAATGTCGGAATTGGTGAGGGAAGAAAGAGGAAGAGGAGAGAGTGAGGGGGAGGGGAATTCGGGCAAGGAAGGGAGGGAGGGAGGGAAGGGAGGGAGAAAAGGGGGGAAGGGGGGGGGCCGTCTGTGTCATGTTGTGTAGACATTGATCAAGAATGACACTACATTTTTTGCGATTGCTTGCATCTGTGTGTGTGTGCGTGCGTGTGTGTGTGTGTGTGTGTGTGTGTGTGTGTGTGTGTGTGTGTGTGTGTGTGTGTGTGTGTGTGTGTGTGTGTCACAGTATATTTCATAACAGAGAATGCAAATCAATACTCAGTGTGTGTGTGTGTGTGTGTGTGTGTGTGTGTGTGTGTGTGTGTGTGTGTGTGTGTGTGTGTCCGCGCGCGCGTTACTCCACGTCATCAGATTCACGCCTAATTATATTTTCCGGATTCATTAACTCAAAATTTCTTGCATGTCATTATTCACTTAAAAGATCTATGAGAGAAGAGACGCTAAAGAGGAGGAGGAGGATGATATGAAAAAAAGGAGGAGGAGGAGGAGGAGAAGGGAGAGGAAAGAAGAAAGGAAAGAAGGATGGAAGGAAGGAAGAATGAACGGAGGAAAGAAAGGAAGGAAGGAAAACAAAAGGAAGAGTTGGATGAGAAGGAGGAGAAGGAGGACGAGGAGGAGGGAGTAAGAAGGATGACGATGAAAGTGAACAGAAGGATAGATAAGAAAAACTAGGAGGAGCAAAAAAGAAGAAAGAAAAGAAGGAAAAAGTAGGAGTAATAAAAAAAACAGGAGAATGTGAAGAAAATGATGAGGAAAAAAAGAAGAAAGAATGAGAAGAAGAAAGAGGAGGAGGAAATTGAGGAGACGAAGAAGGAGAAGGCGGAGAAGTCTGTCCTAGGAGAGCCACAACTTGACCCAGAACCAGTGTATATATATCTCCGGGTCCCATAGTGGTGTCGGGGCCTGGCGTGCGTCTGTGTTATCTCTTCTTCCTCCTCCTCCTCCTCCTCCTCCTCCTCCTCCTCCATCTTATTTTCATTTTTCCTTCTCTTGGTTTTCATGTCTCTTTCTTTCATCGTTCTTTACCTTTTGCTTCTTCGTATCTCACTCGCCTTCTTCTCTTCCTTGTACCATTTTTTCATCTTTTTCTTCTCTCTGTTTCTCCCTTTTTCCTTTTGCTTCATTATTTTCATTCTCCTTTTACTGTTCTTCCTATTCCTACTCCATCTGTATCTACTCCTCCTCCTCTTCCTCCACTTCCTTTTCCTCCTATTTCATTTCCTAATCTTTCTCTTTCACGTTTTATGGTAATTCTCTTATTTATTTATTTTTGCTATTCTCTTATTCTTCTTCTTTTACTCTTTTTTTCCAATTCCTACTTCATCTGCATCTCCTTCTCCTCTTCCTCTTCCCCTTCCTTCCCCAATTCTCCTCATCTTCATTTTCCTCCCTTTCCTCCTCCTTCATTTCATAATATTTTTCTTTCCCTTTTTTATTGTAATCCTCTTTTTTTTTTCTTTTCTCCTTCATTGCGGTTGGGTTCGTGGAAGTCGTCTTCGTTACAGCCCACCACCTCCTCCTCCTCCTTCTCCTCACCTCCTCCTTCTCCTCCTCCTCCTCCTCCTCCTCCTCCTCCTCTCTTCTTCGTCCTCCTCAATATATTTATGGCTCGTGTGCCCGCTACCGGTGGCTCGCCTCTTAAGTTTCATGGATCCTCAGGGCGTCGTTTATAAATACATTTTTGTTCGCCGCCTCTATTTACGGTTCTTCTGTGTCGCCGGACCCTTCTGTTGGCACGCCTGTCCGCCCCGCCTCCCGCCTCCATGCTTTCCTTCATCTGCTCCGACTCGCTGACCTCCTTGCCCTTCTTTCTGTTTGTCTGCTGGTGTGTTTGTCCGTCTTCGTGTGTCCTTTTCTATTTGTCTTTTACGTGTTTTATTTTTCATTGTTTACTAGTTGTTGTTTTTCTTTGTCAACTTATATATATATTTTTTCTTTCTGTCTCATACGTGCTCATTTTCTGTCCTGTCTTTCCTTCTGTTTAACTTTTTACGTGTTTTATTTTTCATTTTTCACTAGTTTTTGTTTCTTTGTCAACTTGTATTCTTTTTCTTTCTGCCTCTCTCATACGTGTTCATTTTTTGTCCTATCATTCCTTCTGTGTGTGTATCTTTTTACGCGTTTTTTTTTTTTTTTTTCCTTTTCTACTCTCATAAGTGTTCAGTTCGTGTCTTCATATTTCTACTTCTCTTCGTCTTTTTTGTGATTTTGTTTATTTATTCTTCTTTTTTTCCACTCTGATAGGTATTGAGTTCTTGTCTTCGTTGCGGTACTTCTGTTAGTCTTGTTCGAGTTGGGATTTTTATTCTTTTCTATTTTTTTCTTTTTTCGTTAGTTTTCATTCAAATCGTCAACTTTTTTTCTTCTCTTTCACTCTTATAGGTTTTGAGTTGTCTTTGCCTCACTTTGTTTTTTACGAGTATTTTTTTCGTTATTTTTTTATGTATTGTGGTCAACTTTTTTTTTTTTGTATCTTCCACTTTCATAGGTATTGAGTTCTCGTCTTTACTTCACTTTGTTACGAGCATTTTTTTTCGCTATTTTTTTATATATATTATGGTCAACTTGTTTTTTTTATTCTCTCCCACTCTCATACATGTCGAGTTCTCGTATTTGACATGCAGCATTTTTTTAAGAGGCATATCGTTCTTTTCCTCTCTCACTTTCACTACCGTTGCTTTTTTACATGACCTTCAACACTTTTTCATTTTATTTTTCATTTGAAGGCCGCGAGTGATTCTTGTTTTATTTACTCTTATTTGTTTATTTATAGTTTTTTTCAAGAACATATCGTCGTGCGTGTCGAGACCCCAACGAGGCCGGAGGCAGACGAGGGGGAAAGAGACTGTTATCCTGTTAGCTCTCCATTCTGTTGTTTTGTTCTTTGTATTTTTTTCTTTATTCCTTTTCTGGTGGCCACGCTTTTGCTCGCCACCCCGGAGCCATAGAACAGGGTCAGTATTTTCAGACGCAACCACCTCTCAAATCAACTATTTCCAAAGGCCAAAAAGGGGATCAATCGGGTTATTATGAGTGTTTTTTCGCAACCATAGCATAGAAGAAGGGTCGAACTACCACCAGGGCCATTAAGGTTTTCATGAGTGTTTTTTCGCAACCATAGCATAGAAGAAGGGTCAAACTACCACCAGGGCCATTAAGGTTTTTATGAGTGTTTTTTTCACAACCATAGCATAGAAGAAGGGTTAAACTACCACCAGGGCCATTAAGGTTTTCATGAGTGTTTTTTCGCAACCATAACACAGAGAAAGAGTCGAACTACCACCAGGGCCATTAAGGTTTTCACGAGTGTCTTTTCGCAACCATAGCATAGAAGAAGGGTCGATCTACCTCTAGGGCCATTACACTACCCCTGGAAATGCTCAAAACTACGAAAAGCGTGTCAAATATGTGTGCTTGGGCGCCGGAACGTTTGAGAATGTGGCCCCTTCAGAAGATTTTGGCCAGCCTTATCACAGACACCGTGTTAGATTCGAATTTGGTCCTGGTACAATAGTTTTTTTTGTGTGCGCGCGTGTGTGTGTGTTTTAGGTACTTCTTCGAGACCCAAGAGCACACACACACACACACGCTATTGTATCCGCATTAGTGTGGATTCCGCGCAGCTCTTTTGGTAGGTACATGGCGTCTATGATCAAGTTAGTCACTCCTATTCTGTATCTCTGGCTCACCCTACAGATAAAGGCGTGCAATCAGTGTATCCTTCCAGTCCGCCCTACCATGAAGGTCAGAAACTTTGTGCCTCGAAAGATTTAGAGAGAAGGGTAAGAAGCGAAAAGAAATTAATGGCGAATGATAAGATAAAGATAAGATAAACTAGGAAGAACGGAAGAGTTGAAAGAGGAAGAGAAAAGAAATAGGAGCAGGAAAAGTTGAAAATAACCTGGAAGGAAAGGAAGAGGTGGAAGAGAGGCAAAGAAAGGAAGGAGGAGGAGGAAGAATAGGAAAAAAAACTAGCAGGAACAGAAGGAGGAGGAATAGAGGAAGAAAAAAGAAAGAGGAGCAGGAGGAAGAGTGGGAAAAGGTTAACAGAAACAGGAGAGGAGGAATAAAGGAAGACAAGAAGTAGGAGGAGGAATAGTAGGAAAATAAGTTAAAAAAAAAATGAAAAATGTGAAAAAAAAGTTGAGGTAGAGTAAAAGAATAAAGAAGGAGAACAAGGTGTTCAGTTTTCATCTCCGTGTTCTGTTCCTGTTGCCTCGTCGCTACTGTTTATTGTTTGTTTAGTGATACTCGCTTTCATGTTATCATTTCGCACTCGCTTTCATGTTATCATTTCGCGGTTTTCATCTATGAGCAAATATATCAAATTGTTTTTTTACTCCATGTCATCCGTTTACTTACTCACTTGTGTATTCATATATGCGCGCACTCATTCACGTATTCATGGGAAGAGATGGTGGTCAAGGGACAAAAACGCTGGAGGGTGAAATGAACACAAAAATATACACAATATCCACAAAGCGAATTCGGAATATCAGCTTTGAACATTTGGTGGCGGTGCGGGGCCGAATTTATCTTGCTTCCAACGCGCTGAAGGGAGCAAGCGCTATGTAAATGAGAGCCAGGGAAAAACATACGGTCCGTCATTTATCCTGTAATGGTTTTTTTCTCCGTTTTCCCGACCGCTGCGCAATTTCCGTCATTTTTGTTTTTTTGAGTGTAGCGTATTGCGGAGGCTTTCCGTGACCCATTTTGCGTAATTAGTTTTGTTATTTATTCTTTGCTGCCTGTACTTAGAATTCTCGAAAATGGAAATAAAGAAATATTAAAAGAATTCTCGAAAATGGAAACAAAGGAGAAAGTAGAAAATGATGCAGGGAATGGTACTGATTACAATTGTAGCGGGGGCAGAAGAAAAAAAAAGTCGCTACATCCCTTTTGTGGTAGTAGTCTACATTCCCGAGCGCTGGTCCCGGATGGTAAGGCCTCAGGACAAGTGAACACTCGTTCCGAGGTTTGTGAGCGTTACTTGTGATTAATTATGGAAGGTGGGAGGATTTCCGTGTGAACCACTTGTGAGACAGCGTTAAGAAACTGGATGGTGATAAGGTGCTATGGGGGGGGGGGGGGGTGAATGTGTGTAAGGGTTCAGTAATCTCAAATGAGCAGCAAAACAGGCTCCAAATAATACTCACAGTAAGGTTGTATATAAATATGTATTTAGTTTCATTTTTCAAAGGTTAGCGGATTACTAAAAAATGACTCACTGACAGGCTGTATGCCTCTTAATCTAACTAGCTACCGGCACAAGGGAGATTTGGGGAATACACATTGCTTAGCTCTGGTTGCTGGAGGAGGAGAAGCAGGATCTGGCGTGAGCGTCGGGCTCGGCAGGGGACGTCCACATGGGAAAGGGGCGGTCCTGGTGATGGACAGACGGGCGCTGCTTGATGTGGAGATGGAGCAGCTCGGGTGGTGTGAAGAGGCGGGCGCTCGTCGTGGTGTAGGGAGCAGCTTGGGGCAGTGGTATATCGGCCACCAGGGAAGTGGTAGGACGGCCACTCGGGCAGTCGAGGGGCAGGTTACCCCGCCATACAAGTTCCCACCCTGTAGTCAGTCACACAGCAGGCCGTGGGTGGTTCTTCGGGGGAGCTGAGTGGAGAGATGGTCACCTCTCTGACCAACCCGCTTCTCTGTGATTTCTCGCTGCCGCTCCTTGCTGTAGGAGTGTTCGTCTCCTCACGTCTCCCAAGCTTGTGCTCTTCTCCTCACTGTTCCCAAGCTTGCTGCAGCGGTGCTTGTCTCCCCACGTCTCTCAAGTTTGTGGTGCTCTTCCTCACTGGCCCGTGGGTCTCCTTGCCCTCCCCTTCTCGCCTCTGCTCCTCGCTAAGCTCCTCCCCCTTCTTCACGTGACTCCCTCTCGGCATTACAATCAAACCCTACCTATCTAACTAACTAGTTATTAGTTTCTTGGGGGGGTTCGAGTAAATTTCAGTAAATCTTGTTTCTATATTCCCTCATTCGCTCGCCGTGTTATCTTCTCATAACCTTTTACGCACTTACATTCCTTAGCCACCCATTCACTCCCTCACTCATTCACTCTTTCACTCATTCACGCTCCCACTCGCTCACACTTACTCACTCTGTCACTCACTGACTTACTCACATTCTCTCGTTCATTCAAGCACTCGCTTACACTTACTCACTCTGTTACTCACTGACTTGCATACCCTCTCGCTCACTTACATTCGGACCGTTACACAATAGTAGCCGTTGTGTGTAACTACCACGTACTTATTGTGAATACTATAAGAGATGATGCTATTAATTATGTGAAATCATTATACATTTGAGATTATTGAGTTGATCCGTATTTTGAGCAACGAAATAACATTAATATTTTTTCTCCTTACTGAGCAGTCGCCTGAGTAGCTACAAACATAATCGATATATATTTTCCTTCATAAACGGAACAATTTTTAATTGGCACGTATAGTTTCCAACACCATATCATTTCAGTTTTGTTTGCCTCGACACAGGATCGAATCTTATAAGCTTAATCCGTAGAGTATACAATATATACATTGAAAGAGCACAGCTTGACTTTTTAGGGATTCCAACACCATGACATCTCTCTTTAGTTTTTCTCGTCATTGTGTCGAATCACACAAGGCTCAGAAATACCCGATTTAAAACAATATATACAGAGAGGGATCACTTAACCTGGCTTTTAGGGATTCCAACACCATGACATCTATATTCACATTTTCCCGTCACTGAATCGAATCACAAACACTTAACCAATAGCCTGTTTAAAAAAAATGCTTATAAAAAACACTAACTTGACTTTTAAGCATTCTGATATCATAACATGTATTTAACTTTCTTCGTCAGTGAAGTGAAATACGTATAAGCTTAGCCAGCACCCTGTTTAAAACAATATATACATGGAGAGAACACTTAACCTGGCTCTTGGGGACTCCAACACCATAACATCTGTATTCAAATTTCCTCCTCAGTGGATCGAGTCACGTATGCAAAACCAATAGCCTGTCTAAGTTAGCGTAATGCATCAATCCCCCCCTCCCCGCTACCACCGATCAGTCGCCTTCCCTGCCCCTCACGCTCGCCCGTCCCATGCATCAGGAGGGGACCCAGGTGACGCGGGATGCACGGAGCTTACTACTGCATGAGGCGGCAACACGGATCAGAAGAGTGTGGATGTGGAAGAGCTTGGCGGCTTTGATTACGGGAACAGTGTACAGGAAGAGTGAGGTAGACAATATTCTTACAGCAGGGGAAACAGATGAAGAAAGAAGGAAGGGAGAAGGTAAAAAAGAAGGAAGAAGGAAAGAAAAAGGAGGAAGGAAAAAATAACAAAAAAGGAAAGAATACAGAAGAAGGAAACAACTGAAGAAGGAAGAAGGAAACAGCTGAAGAAGGAAAAAATAAAGAAGAAGAAAACAGCTGAAGAAGGAATGAATAAGGAAAAAGAAAACAGCTGAAGAAGGAAAGAAGGAAAAAAAAAAGAAACAGCTGAGGAAGGGAATAAGAAGGAAGAAGGCGACAACTGAAGAAGGAAAGAAAGAGGAAAAGGGAAACAGCTGAGGGAGGAAAGAAGAAGGAAGAAGGAAACAGCAGATAAACTAAATGAAAACAAAAAAGCCGGCTCAGCACTACTTTAAAAGCCAGCAAAAATGAGCGGCCGGAAGAGAGATCAGTTAAGAATGAAGAGGTGTTTTGATACTCCCCTTATATGTATCTCTTCTTGGTATTGATAAGTTTAATTAAAGCAACGGTCAACACTAAACTAATAACTCATTAGGTGTTGTCTTTGTCCCATTCCTTTTTACATTTTCCTTACTTTCATATCGCTGTCATTTTTTTTCTAGCCATTTCTGTTTATCGACGGTAATCAGTTTGGGTTTATATTTTTTTTTCTTCATACCCTGTCATGGATCTCAGTAATAATAGTAGTAGTAGTAGTAGTAGTAGTAGTAGAAGTAATATTCAGTAACAAATATTTGCTGTCATATACACTTCTCCCGCTACTTTCCACTATTTATCTCATATTTCTATTTCTATTTTCCTATTTCTATTATATTTCTACTATTTCCATTTATGATTTTTTTTTATATTTCTTCTATATCTCCTATTTTTGTGTCCATATTTTCTACTATATATCTATTTCTGTTTTTTTCTAATTTTTTTTTACTATATTTCTACTATTTCAATTTTTTTTTCTTTTTTTTTTTCCACATTTATACTATTACTTCACTACACTCACTATCATATTCCTCTCCTCGCATCTCAAAACACAACCCCTTCCATACAATTCAAAACACACTTCCCCCTCCACTCACCTCAAAACACACACTCTCCGCATCTTAAAACACACAGCCCCTCCCACACACTTCCCTCCCCTCCCTGCTCCCCTTCCTGCGTCCCTCTGCCAACTCATCCTCCCCTCCTTTGTATCTTCCATTAATCCCTCTGACGGATCCCGCTTCCTCCTCCCCCGCACAAGCACATTCACACAAATCTCCTTCACGCACATTTTTCCTCTTTACCGTCCTCCAAAGCTCCCTTCCAAAGCTGCTCTCTCCTCTTTGCTCTCCTACACATATTTTCCACACTCGTCTTTTCTTATTATCTCATTTGTATCTTCTTCCTTGCCTTTTATCTCCTCCTTAATGGCATTTTTCTTTCTCTCTCTTTATCTGTCTATCTATCTATTTATTTATCTTCCAATCATTCTTTCGTACAGTTATGGATGAAAATGAAGAAGG
>NC_066519.1:24268876-24278876 GCF_024679095.1 Eriocheir sinensis
GTTTGTGTGTGTGCCTGTTTTGGCTTTGGTACTTTGCTGAGTAAGTAACAGTAGATAAAAGTGTGGGGAGGGACAATTTCTATGCCACTTTATACGGAATTGGTGTCTCTGTGTGTCTGCTTCCCCCGTGTGTGTATTATTGTGCAGTGCGTGCTGAGAGAGAGAGAGAGAGAGAGAGAGAGAGAGAGAGAAGAGACAGCTGTGTGTGTAGCGGCGTTCCGGCAGTGGCAATATTTTACCTTTATTGGATCTGTTATCTTATTTACCAGCGCCGCCAATAGTAACGCGGGAAACAGGTGTGGGATGGGCCGCCTCTATGGGCCTTTACCGCTACATCGCCCTAACCTCGTGTTATTTACCCGGGCCGCCGATGGGTTAGCGCCGGACAGGTGGGGAAGCGCTGTCCACCCGCCCGCTCCCCACCGTGTTTATGCCCTCTACCTGGACACACCGAGTAATTGTAACGGGAGGTGAAGGTGTAGAGAGAAGCTTTTCTTTATTCACTTTATACACATTTAGTTTCCCTGTGTATTTTTTTCCGTGAGTCTGTTTTGTCTACAGTGGAATACTTAAATTCATGATTCCACATACCTGGGGAGAAAGTAATTGTAGCGGGAGGGAAAGGTGTGGAAAGGAGCACTTATATATCCACCTCATACACATTTAGTTTTTCTGTGTGTCTTTTGTTTGTCTTTGTTTGTTTTGTGTGTGTCTGTTCTACCGGTACATTTCAATTTGTAGAAAGTAATTGTAACGGGAGGGAAGGTGTGGAGAGGATTTCTATATTTCTACATTTCTATATTCACTTTATACTTGGTTATTGTTTCTGTGTGTCTGTTTTGTCTGTCTGTGTGTGTGTTTGTGTATGTGCCTGTTTTAGCTTTGGTACTTTGCTGAGTAGAGAGTAACAGTAGATAAAAGTGTGGAGGGACAATTTCTATGTTCACTTTATACGGAATTGGTGTCTCTGTGTGTCTGCTTCCCCCGTGTGTCTCTGTGTGTGCAATGCGATAACTCACTCCATGTTGATAGCCTTTACGTGGACAGAAAGTAATTGTAACGGAAGGTAAAAATGTGGAGAGGATCATTTTTATATTCACTCTATACGGGTGAGTATTTTCGTGTATCTTTTGTTTCTCTGTCTTTGTGTGTTTGTCTGTTTGCTCTTTGTGTGTGTGTGTTTAACTGTTTACCTGTTTTCCTATCATTCATCATTCTCGCTCTTCCCTCACTCCTTCTCCCTTTCCTTCACCTGCTCTTCCTCCCTCTTACGTCCTCTCCTTTGCTTCTTCCTTACCTTTCCATGTCTCCCTTTCAGTAGTTTTTCCTCCCTATATTTCATCCTGTGTAGAAGGTAATTGTAATGGAAGGTAAATATTTGGAGAGCATCATTTTTGTAGTCACCTTATTTAAAGTTAGTTTTTATGTGTGTTTGTTCTGCCTGTGTGTGTGTGTGTGTGAATGTGTGTTCAATACGATAACTTACTCCATGTTGATTGCACTAACCTGTGAAGAAAGTAATTGTAACAGAAGGTAAAGGTGTGGAGAGGAACACTTATATATTCACATTATACAGTTAGTTTATCTGTGTCCATTTTGTCTGTGCGTGTGATCTGTGTACAGTGGAAAATCTCCATGCTGATTGCACTGACCTGTGAAGAAAGTAATTGTAACAGAGCTTAAGGTGTGGAGAGGAGCATTCATATATTCACTTATACTATTAGGTTATCTGTGTCTGTTTTGTCTGTGTGTGTGATCTGTGCACAGTGGGAAAACTCACTACATGTTGATTGCACTGACCTGTGGAGAGAGTGATTGTAACGGAAAGCAAATGTGTGGAGAGGAACACTTATATATTCACATTATACAGTCAGTTCACCTGTGTCCGTTTTGTCTGTGCGTGTGATCTGTGTACAGTGGGATGACTCACTCCATGTTGAATTCACTGACCTGTGGAGAGAGTGAGTGTAACGGAAGGCAAATATGTGGAGTGGATGATTTCTTTATTTAGTTTATGCGGAGTTAGTTTTTTCCCGGTCCGTTTTATCTCTTTGTATAGTAAAAAAAACTCCCTCCATGTTAATTACTTCTACTTGGATGGAGAGTAATTATGACGGAAGGCAAAGGTGGGAAGTGGATGATTTTTATATTTAGTTTATGCGGAGTTAGTTTTTTTTATCCCGTTTTGTCTCTTTGAATACAAGGAAAACTCCCTCCATGTTGATTACTTTTACCTGGATAGAAAGTAATTGTGACGGAAGGCAAAGGTGGGAAGTGGATGATTTTTATATTTAGTTTATGCGGGGTTAGTTTTTTTCCCGTTTTGTCTCTTTGTATAGAAGGAAAACTCCCTCCATGTTGATTACTTTTATCTGGATAGAAATTAATTGTGACGGAAGGCAAAGGTGTGCAGTGGATGATTTCTATATTTAGTTTATGCGGAGTTGGGGGGGTTCCGTGTCCATTTTGTCTCTTTGTGTAGTAGGAAAACTGCCTCCATATTGATTACTTTTACCGAAAGTGACCTCTCTTTCGGCCACCTCTTTGATTTTTTTTATATTTTTTTTAGGTGCAGTGAGTAGCGGGCTTTTTTTATTATTATTTCCTTTTTTTGTGGCCTTGAGCTGTCTCCTTTGTTGTAAAAAAAATAGAATAATTGTGACGCAAGGCAAAGACGGGCAGTGGATGATTTTTAACACACATATACAGGTAAAGATAAAATAGGGGACATGTTATATAGGTAATAATAATAATAATAATAAACGGTTTATTAAGTGATTGCAGCTGTAAAGCTGAAAATATACATGTTAAAAATACAATATTGAAATAAAATAGAAAAAAAAAGTACAATGTGAAAGGGGTATAGGGGGTCTGGGGTGGTGGGGGGAAGGTGAGGTGGTGGAATGCAGTGCGTTAGTGCTGAAGGAGGCGGTGTGGTATTCCGGGTGACGGGTCAGGTGTTTAAGCCCCAGGTCAACCCCAGGTCAAAAAAGGGTCAGGTCGCAGTTGATGGCAGGGGTGCAGGTAGAAGCGGTGTCGGCCGTCACTCAGCTTAGTGATGACCTGCTAATCTCTCCAGCCGGTGAGACAAGATAGGAAGAGGTGGACCGAGAAGCGGTAGGCGTGGGAACATCAAAACGTCTGCACTGCCACATGCCACTTGCCCTTGCCACTTGCCCCAACCATGACTCCACCTGAGTGACGGGCCTCAACACTGCACTGCACCTAAACCGAATTCTCCCAGCAGCATGATGGTCGGGCTGGTGTACCTGGGGCACCTGGGGGCCGGCGTCGGCTGGATGGTAAGGCGGCGTCGACGTCACACTGGCCATTACTACTCTTCATTGTCTTCACGGCACCACAAACGCACTGCACTCACTTTCTCTCACCATGATTCAGCTTGATCTCACAAAAGTTTCTTACAGTGTTGGGTTATTGATGAAAAGGGAGAGGGGGATGGAGGGGAAGGGGAGAGGCCAACAGGCTGGCCCCAGGCTGCTCCTTACGGAGCGCCGTGACCCATGTCTGACCTCGGTCAGGTCTGGGCCACAAGCGGCGGCGGTGCTCATCTCCGTCCTGTTGACCTTATACACACCCGAATAAATAAATAAATAAATAAATAAATGATTGAATGGATACCTGCATTTCCACCACCCGAAACATTTCCTTCCCGTCATTTTGTATGATTCCGCCCGGCGTTATTTTCCGTTAATTTTCCTCTATTTGTGTTATTGCGTTCGTTATGGCGGACGAGTTTGTTTGGTTCGTTGTACGCGGTGTTGTGTTGCAATATTGCCTTCGTTAAATATTTTATCTTCCGGTTCGTTATAGCGGGCGATGGGCTGGCTGGCTGGCTGGCTGGCTATTTGGGTCCCATCGCGCATGGGTCTGTGTTCATCTCCCGCCTCTCTCTTCGCACCGCTCCTCTCTGCCTCCTCCGACCTCCTTTTTTATTCTATTTATTGGTCCCTCTTCGTCCATCCCTTGCTTCAGCCTCCTTCCTTATGCATTGTTCCCATCTCCTCCTCCTCCTCCTCCTCCTCCTCCTCCTCCTCCTCCTCCTCCTCCTCCTACATTTCTACTACTTCGTGCTCCTCCTCCTACTCTTCCTCCTTATCTATTACTTCTTCCTTTTCTTCTTTCCTCCTCCTCCTCCTCCTCCTCCTCCTCCTCCTCCTCCATCTCTACTACTTCGTGCTCCTCCTCCTACTCATCCTCCTTATCTATTACTTCTTCCTTTTCTTCTTTCCTCCTCCTCCTCCTCCTCCTCCTTCTCCTCCTCCTCCATATCCTCCTCCTCCTCCATATCCTCCTCCTCCTCCTCTTCTTCCTGGCCCTTCTGCTCCTCTTCCTTCATCTCTCCTTCCCTTTCCTTTTCATTTCCTCCACGTCCACGCCCTCCCCCGACTCTTCCTCCTCCTCCTCCTCCTCCTCCTCCTCCTCCTTTCTGGACCGAAAAAGAAGGTAAAAAGTCCGTGAGTTGAGTTCCCTCCTGAGTCCCTTCCTAACCCCCCCCCTCCCCCATTTATTCCTTCTTGCCTTTTATTCCTTTTCTTTTCTTCCTTTTATTCCTTTTCTTCTATTCCCCTTCTTCATTTATTTTCTTTCCTTTTCTTTCTTTACTCTTTCCTTTTTTTCCTCTACTTCTATTCACATTTTTTTTTAATTTTCTTTCCTCTTCTTTATTTATTTTCTCTTCCTTTCTTCTTTTACTTTCTTTCATTTCTTATTTATCTTTCCTTTAGTTTCTTTCATTTTCTTCTCGTCTTTGTTTTTCTTCCTTTATTTATTCCTACTTTTGTATCTCCTTCCTTTATTCGTGTTGGCTTTTCTTTTCTGTAATTCTTTTTTTTTGTTTATCTTTTTCTCCTCCTCCTTTGTATTTCTTTCTCTATTCATCCTTTTCTTTCTTCCCCTTATCATCTTCCTCTCATTCCTCCATTCTCTCCTTCTATATCTCTTTATTTACTCACCCACCTATCTATCTTTTTTTATGTTTCTTCTTTTCTTTTCTTTACCTCCTTTCTTCCTCCCCTTCTTCCGTCTTTCCTGCCTTCTTTCCTTCCTTTCTTTCTCCTTCCTTTATTATGCTCTTCTGTCCACCATTCTCTCCTTTCTTCTCCTTCTCTATTTCTCTTCTTTTTTCTTCTTTCACCTCTGATTCTATTCTTCCTATTCACCGTATTTCACCCTCACATTCATCCTTCTTCTTCTCCCTCCCTTATTTTTCCCTCCCTTTTCCATTCCTATCATTCATCATTCTTTCTCTTTCCCTCTCCTTCACCTGCTCTTCCTCCCTCCTACGTCCTCTCCTTTGCTTCTTTCCTACCTTTCCATATTTCCCCTTCATTAGTTTTCCCTCCTTATAATTAATCCTTCTTTTTTTCCTTTCCCTCATTTCTTCCTTCTCTTTCTCCACCTCTTTCCCCTGCTTTTCCTTCCTCCCATTTTCTCTTCTCTGCTTCTTTTTTTTTCTCTCTCTCTCTCTCTCTCTCTCTCTCTCTCTCTCTCTCTCTCTCTCTCTCTCTCTCTCTCTCTCTCTCTCTCTCTCTCTCTCTCTCTCTCTCTCTCTCTGTTTCACCTCCTCTTCCTCCCTCCCATGTTCTCTCCTTTTCTTCCTCCTTACCTTTCCATCGTTTCCTCCCTTTCTCCTTTCCTCTTTTTTCCTATCTTCCTCCTCCTTACTTTTTCTTCCCTTCCCTCATTTATTTCCTCACCCTCTCCCTCTCTTTCACCTGCTCTTTCTCTCACCCACATTCTCCTTTTTTCTACTTCCTTCCTTTCTTTCTTCCTTCTCCCTCTTCCTATTTTTCATCATTCCTTCTCTCTTCCCTTGATTCTTCCCTCCCTCTTCCTTGCCAATCATTCATTCTGCTTGCTTACCTTTTCTCTCTCACTCCCTTTCTTCCTTCCCTCTTTCTCCCTCCTCCCTTACTTCTTCTTCCTCCTTCCTCCCTCCCTTCCTCCTCCTTTCCTCCCTGTAATAAGCTCAGCCATTGAACCCGTATGGCGGCTGCTCAGTACTTAGATCAGAGGTAATAGTCGTGGAGGAAGGGGGGGAGGAAGAGGGGGAGGAGGAAGGGGAGGGGAAGGGGAGAGGTCGGACTATCATGCAAAAAGTTCATAATGGTTGCCCTCAGATAGTGGGGGGTGGGGGGTCGAAGGGGGGAGAGGGAGGGGGGGCGTGCTGGGGTTAATGACAAGTAAGTGTATGTGGGGGGGCGGGGGGGGGGAGGACGAAAGGGAGGGAATTAATGGCGGGGAGGGGAGAGATCATCAGCGCAGGGGGGTGAGGGGAGAGGAGAAAGGTTAAAGAGGGGGAGGAGGAGTGGTGATGGTGGTGTTAAAGGTTGTGAAAAGGCTATTAAAACGGTGGTATGTAGTAGTAGTAGTAGTAGTAATAGTAGTTGTAGTTGTAGTAGTAGTAGTAGTAGTAGTAGTAGTTGTTGAAGTAGTAGTTGTAGTAGTCGTAGTAGTAGTAGTAGTAGTTGTAGTTGTAGTAGTAGTAGTTGTAGTAGTAGTAGTAGTAGTAGTAGTAGTAGTAGTAGCAAATGTAGGGCAAGGAGTAATAAAAAGCAAGGAGAAAGACGAGAAAGACTGGAAGGCGAAAAAGGAGGAGGAGGAAGGAAATTAGGAGTGGAAGAAAATTAAGGAGCATAAGTAGTAGTAATAGTGGTAGTAGTAGTAGAAGTAGTAGTAGGAGGAGAAGGAGAAGTTAGGAATAATGAACAAACAGGGGCGTCAACGGTAGATCATAAAGTAAAAAGTGTGTGATGAATTATAAAGTAAAAAGTGTGAGAAGTGAGAGACGAGTTTGAAGGGATAAGGCGAGGAAGGGCCGCTGGAAGGGGAGACGGTCACCTGTGAGGATTAATTAAGGTGTTAGGAAGAATATTTAATGGAAAGGTGAGGGTTAAGGGACCTTATGTAATGGAGGGTGAAATAGGAAGGGGAAGGAGAAGAAAGAAATTAATACTCATAAAAGGGCGCTGAAACACAAACAGAAACATTGTAGTGGAAGGGAAGGAAAGAAGAGAGGGGGAAATTGAAAGAGGAAAAAGGAAAGGGGTGGAAAAAGTCTTGTGTATTGAAATGATGAGGAAATGAGTTGAGGATGACAAAAAAGTAAGTCATGGTAATAGGAAAGGTAATCAAGAGTTAGAAGATGTAAAAGATGAAACATTCTAGAGGAAGGTAATATTAGAGAGGGAAAGGAAAGAAGAGCGAGGGGGAAATTGAAGAAGGGAAAAGGTGAAAAGGATCTCGTGTGATGAAAGATAAATGAGGAAAGAGTAAAGGATGACAAAAAAAGTAAGTTAAGGTAAAAGGAAAAGGCAATCAGGAGTTTGGAAAGGTAAAAGATGATGAAAAAAAGAAACGGGTGAAAAGGATCTTGTTTGATGCAAGATAAATGAGGAAAGAGTTAAGCACCGAAATAGTTAATCAAGGTAATCAGAAGAGGCAATCAGGTGTTAGAAAAGGTAAAAAAAAATAAAAAATGATGAAAAACAACCTCACGTGATCCTAAACAATAAAGAGGCGAGAAGGAAGCAAAATACCTCGAAAATAAAAATGAAAAAAATAAAAATGAAAACGTAAGAATGACCAAACTCATTTTCGTAGCGAGGGAAAGGAAGGTGAGAAGAACGAGGCGAGGTAAAGAGGGGAGAAACAGCAAGACAGGAAGAGGGTTAAGAGGACCTGAAGTGCTCGAGGGTGAGGAAAGGGAGAAGGGAGCTGAGGAAGTATTGAGGAGCAGAACGTATGATGGTGCTAAGAGCTAGGTTAGGTCTGGCGGAGGGCAGGAAGGAGCGAGAGGAAAGGAAAGGAAGAGGGTGTCAGCCGCTCCTGTTGTGTGTTCAGTGAGAAGGATGAGGAAAGGAAGGAAGGAAGAGTGGGAAGGGGAAGGATAACGTGAAGAAGAAAGAAGAGAAATAAGAGAAAAGATGTTAACTACGTTTGTTATATGTTCAATATAAAAAAGGATGAGAGAAGAAAGGAAGAGGGGTTAGGGGAAAGATAAAGGGAAGGAGGAAGAGCTGTCAAGTATGTTTGTTGTATGTTAAATAAGAAGGGTGAGGCAAGGAAAGAAGAAAGAGAGGAAGAGTTGCACGGGAAATAATAAAATAAAGAAGAAATAAGGGGAATAAGAAATAAGGTGTCAAGTACGATTATTTAATGTTGAAAAGGGAGAGAAATGAAGGAAGAATGGAAGAAGGGAAAGAGGGAAGGATGGAAGAGCAGATAAGTGAAAAAATGTAAAAAAAAATGGGAGAAGATAAAGGAAGGTAACCGAGGGAAGTGAAGAATGAAAAGGAAGAGGAAGGAAGGGAAAGGAGGGAAGGAAGCGTAGATAAGAGAAGGAAATGGAAGGAGGGGAGAAAGAGGAAAAGTGTGTCGGCTCTTAATATTATCTGCAGGAAAGAAAAACTAGATGAAAATAATTAGCAAGCGCAGGAAAGGGAAGGAAAAAGACCGGGCAGAAGAGGAAAAGGATCGAAAATACTGAAAGGAAAACTAGAGGAAAAGGAAGAGGGGAGGCAAGGAAAGGAAGTGTATGGAAGAAGAGAAAATGTAAAGAAAAAGAAGATGCGAGATGAGAAAGGGTGGGAAAGGTTGGATATTAAAGGGAGGGGAAAGGAAGGGAAGGGAACGGGGTGAGAGGGGAGAGGGGGAAGGGTTGAAAAAAAGGGTTAAGGTTGCTGGATAAGGTAAATATGGGGAAGCTGAATGTTGTTGGTGTCGTTGCTGTTATTGTTGTTGTTGTTGAGCGAGATACAGCTGTGATTGGCGCACCCTTTTTTATTTGTTTGTTTGTGTTCCTTTTTTTGTTGTTGTTTGTATTGTGTGGTTAGGAAAGGGGGAAGCTAATGTCTATGTATGTCTGTTTGTTGCTGTTGTTGTTGTTGTTCTTGATGCAAATTTGACGTGGTGGTGGTGGTGGTGGTTAAGGTGGTTGTGGTATTGATGGTGGTGAGTGTATTGTTTTAGTTAATGAGTAGTGGTGGATAGGTGGTCCCGTGTGTGTGTGTGTGTGTGTGTGTGTGTGTGTGTGTGTGTGTGCAGGCAGTTTCTATTTCATTTCTCCGTCAGTTGTGTATTTAGTTTTCTCATTTTTATTCCTTCCTCTTTTATATATTATTTCATCTATGAATCTTTATATTCCACATTATCTGTTCCAATAAACGTCGCTTTGAACGTTAATCCAACTCTTTCCTCTTCTTTCTCTTCCTCTGTTCTTCATTATTTTCCTTCCTCCCTCCTTTATCCTTCTCTCTACATGCTTCCCTGCATTTACATATTAATTTGTCTATTTAAGCGTTCATTAATGTCACTTCTTTTATATGCGTAGATAATAATGTATCTTTAATCTTTCACTCTCTAATTATGTATATGCGTTGAGTGTGGTGCGGAGGGAAAACTCGGTTATATAGATGTCTTTATTGTGTATATGCTTGTCAGTCATTTATTGTAATCAAAACAGCAAGGAATTAATCATTCTTGCCTATTTTAATACAAAAGATCATCCATATTGTCTTACATATATATAGTAATCTGTATTATATTTGTTTCATTTCACTTATTCATGCATTCTTTGCCGTAGCATTGCATAAATTCATCTATTCATCTATACAAACAGAAGTGTCAAATATTTATATAAGAACATAAGAAAGTAAGGAGTCTGCAAGAGGCCGGGTGACCTATACAAGGCAGCTCCTGTATGCCTTACCCCACCTACCTCACTATCCATGAATTTATCCAACCTCTTCTTGAATGTATCTATGGTATTGGCACCCACAACATGACTGCCAAATCTGTTCCACTCATCCACCATTTTACGGGTAAACAAATTCTTGCCTATGTCTTTGTTGAATCTGAATTTATCCAATTTAAAACCATTGCTACGTGTCCTACCTGGCTCTTTCACAACCAAAACTGTTAACATCCCCTATACTGAAGCCTTTCATCCATTCATAAACCTCGATCAGGTCTCCTCTCA